>NC_092384.1:72239887-72342387 GCF_030028105.1 Mobula birostris | reverse complement strand
GGCTCAGGAACAGTCATTACCCCTGAACCATTAGGTTCTTGAATCAAAGGGGCCATGAGAAGACCTTGGCGGACAGGATTAAGGAAAACCCCAGGGCATTCTACAAGTATGTAAAGAGCGAGAGGATAAGACGTAACAGAATAGGACCAATCAAGTCTGACAGTGGAAACGTGTGCATGGAACCGAAGGAAATAGCGGAGGTACTTAATGAATACTTTGCTTCAGTATTCACTACGGAAAAGAAAATTGGCGGTTGTAGGGATGACTTGCAGTGGACTGAAAAGCTTGAGCATGTAAATATTAAGGAAGAGGATGTGCTGGAGTTTTTGGAAAGCATCAAGTTGGATAGTCACTGGGACTGGACGGGATGTACCCCAGGCTACTGAGGGAAATGAGGGAGGAGATTGCTGAGTCTCTGGCAATGATCTTTGCATCATCACTGAGGACGGGAGAGGTTCCAGAGGATTGGAGGGTTGCAAGTATTGTTCCCTTATTCAAGAAAGGGAGAAGGGATAGCCTAGGAAATTATAGGCCAGTGAGTCTTATTTCAGTGATTGGTAAGTTGATGGAGAAGATCCTGAGAGGCAGGATTTATGAATATTTGGAGAGGCATAATATGATTAAGAATAGTCTGCATGGCTTTGTGGAAGGAACGTCATGCCTTATGAGCCTGATTGAATTTTTTGAGGATGTGACTAAACACATTGATGAAGGTAGAGCAGTAGATGTAGTGTATCTGGATTTTAGCAAGGCATTTGATAAGGTATCCTATGCAAGGCATATTGAGAAAGTAAGGAAGCATGGGATCCAAGGGGACATTGCTTTCTGAATCCACAGCTGGCTTGCCCACAGAAGGCAAAGTGTGGTTGTAGACAGGTCATATTCTGCATGGAGTCCAGTGACCAGTGATGTGCCTCAGGGATCTGTTCTGGAACCCCTATTCTTTGTGATTTTTATAAATGACCTGGATGAGGAAGTGGAGGGATGGGTAATTAAATTTTCTGATGGCATACAGGTTGGGGCTGTTGTGGATAGTGTGGAGGGCTGTTAGAGGTTACAACGGGCCATCGATAGGGTGCAAAACTGAGCTGAGAAGTGGCAGATGGAGTTTAACCCAGATAAGTGTGAGGTGGTTCATTTTGGTAGGTCAAATATGATGGCAAAATACAGCATTGATGGTAAGACTCTTGGCAGTGTGGAGGATCAGAGGGATCTTGAGGTCTGCGTCCATAGGATACTCAAAGCTGCTACGCAAGTTGACTCTGTGGTTAAGAAGGCATATGGTGCATTGGCCTTCATCAATCGTGGGGTTGAGTTTATGAGCCAAGAGGTAATGTTACAGCTATATAGGACCCTGGTCAGACCCCACTTGGAGTACTGTGCTCAATTCTGGTCGCCTCACTACAGGAAGGACGTGGAAATCCATAGAAAGGGTGCAGAGGAGACTTACAAGGATGTTGCCTGGATTGGGGAGCATGCCTTATGAGAACAGGTTGAGTGAACTCGGCCTTTTCTCCTCCGAGCGACGGAGGATGAGAGGTGACCTGATAGAGGTGTTCAAGATAATGAGAGGCATTGATCGTGTGGATAGTCAGAAGCTTTTCCCCAGGGCTGAAATAGCTAGCATGAGAGGGCATAGTTTTAAGGAAGTAGGTACAGAGAAGATGTCAGGGATAAGTTTTTTACACAGAGAGTGGTGAGTGCGTGGAATGGGCTGCCGGCGGTGGTGGTGGAAGTGGAAACGATATGGTCTTTTAAGAGACTCCCGGTTGGCTACATGGAGCTTCGAAAAATAGAGTGATATAGGTAAAGCCTAGGTAGTTCTAAGGTGGGGACATGTTCGGCACAGCTTTGTACGCCAAAGGGCCTGTATTGTGCTGCAGGTTTTCTATGTCTATGTTTCAAGCTTCACAACTTCACTTGGCCCATCATTGAAATATTCCCACAACCTAAGGACTCACCTTCAGCTCATTCTTCACTTCATATTCTTGATACTTATTGTTCATTTATTTGTTAGTATTGTTTCTTTTTGTATTTGCACAGTTTGTTGTCTTTTGCACACTGGTTGAAGACCAAAGTTTGTCCAGTTTTTCATTGGTTCTATTATGGTTATTATTCAATTATTGATATACTGAATATGCACACAAGAAAATGAATCTAAGTGTTGTACAAGGGGTAATTGATAAGTTCATGGCCTAAGGTAGAAAGAGTCAATTTTAGAAAACCTAGCACACTTATTTTTCAACATAATCCCCTCTTGCATTTACACACTTAGTCCAACGGTCGTTGAGCATACAGATCTTGGACCTTCAGAAACTGTCCACAGCAGGGATGATTGATAAGTTTGTGGCCTATGGTAGAAGGAGGTGAGTTATACAGCTCTCTTTACGTGCACATGCAGTACAACTCTTTGAGTGATTATGCAGAAAGTTTGAATTTAATAACTCATCTCCTTCTACCTTAGGCCACAAACTTATCAATCACCCCTGATAAGTTATTAACTTCAAACCTTCTGCGTAATCACTCAAAGAATTGAACTGCATGTGTATGTAAAGTGAGCTTTATAACTCATCTCCTTCTACCTTAGGCCATGAACTTATTAATCACCCCTGCCGTGGACACTTTCTGGAGGTGCAAGATCCGTATGCTCCAAGACCGCTGGACTAAGTGTGTAAATGTAGGAGGGGACTATGTTGAAAAATAAATGTGGTAGGTGTTATGATATTGACTCCTTCTACATTAGGCCACAATCCTATCAATCACCCCTCATGTATTTGACATGTAGAGCATGTACTTTGATAATAAATTTTATTTGAACTTTGAGCTTTATATTCTTGTTCTTGCATTTCCCTGAGGTGAGTGAAGATTAAACGGACGCTGATCAATACTGGCAAATTATTCCAACGCTGACAAGAGCTCTCTAATCTCTTATCTTTTCATCTGCACAAGTCTGGACGATGAGTCTTGCATTGAGGGCAAGGACGAGCCCTTCAGCTCACCAAACCTTGCCTTATTTATTTATTTATTTATTTATTTATTTATTTATCTATTTATCTATCCACTTATGTATCTAGATAAACAGCATAGTAAAAGTCTGTTCTAGCCCATGTGACCAATTAACTTACTAAACCAGAGGTCTTTGAAATGTGGAAGGAAACCAGAGCACCTGGTGGTAACCCAAGCAGTCTTGGGGAGAATGTACATAAACTTGGGTCACTAGCGCTGTTACGGTGTAATGCTGACTGCTAAGTTACACTTACTCTCATAGATGTGGGAAGGTCCAGTTACCCATTGTCTTCCTTAGCTGCCTGTGTTATCATAACCCAGCTGGTTAAGCGTTAAGCACAACACTGTGGATCCAGTATCTTATAAAGCTCGGCCCATGAAAAGTTGTTAGATTTCTTCACCAAATTGGATTACATTAGATCATATTAGATCAGATTAACTTAGCTTTATGTGTCACGTGTACATCTAAACATCCAGATGTGAAATATCAAAATGGGAACATGAGGAGAAACCTCTTCACTTGAACGGTTGTGAGAGTGTGGAATGAACTGCCAGTACAAGTGGTGCATGCGAGCTCGATTTTGATGCTTAAGAGAGGTTTGGATAGGTAAGTGGATGAGAGGAATATAGAGGTTATGGTCCAGGAGGAGGTCAGTGGAAGTAGGCAGTTTGAATGGTTTAGCATGGACTAGATGGGGCAAAGGGCCTGTTGATGTGGTCTACCTTTCTATGACTGTGTACAGTGAAATGTGCCATTTGCTTCAATGGACAGCACATCCGAAGCTGTGCCGTCAGAAGTCAGCAAGTGTTGCCATATTTCCAGCACCAACAGCGCAATTCCACAATTTACTACCCCTAACCTGCTCATTTTCGGAATGTGGGAGGAAACCAGAGCACCCAGAGATCACAGGGAAAACATACAAACTCCTTACAGACAGTGGCAGAAATTGAACTTATGTCATGTGGTGTAAAGTGTTTTGCTAACTGCTACAATATGTTTATTTTCATGAGTGTGGGCAGAGCCAGTTATCCTTGCTCTCTGTAACTGCCTTTGGTACTATCATTCAGCTTGTGCTAACCACATCACAATGGATCTGGTATCCTATAAAGACCATCCTATGAAAAGCTGATGGATTTCCCTACCTGAGCAATATCAGTACCACAGATGAATTTTGCAATTATCATATTGATTCATGGTCGCCATTACAATGCACTCAGTGACCACGTTATTAGGTACACCTGTACATTCATGCAAATATCTAATCAGCCAATCATGTGGCAGCAACACAATGCATAAAAGCATGCAGACATGGTCAAGAGGTTCATTTGTTGTTTAGACCAAATCTCAAAATGAGGAAGAAATGTGTTGTAAGTAACTTTGACCATGGAATGATTGTTGATGATAGACAAAGTGGTTTGAGTGTCTCAGAACCTATTAATCTCCTGGGATTTTTATGAACAACTGTCTCTAAAGTTTACAGAGAATGGTATGAAAAACAAACAAAAAAAAAAATTCCAGTGAGTGGAAGTTCTGCGGGTGAAAACGACTTGCTGATAAGAGAGGTCAGAGGAAAATGAATGAATGAGGGGAGAATGAGGAGAATGAGGGGAATGAGGGAAGAATGAGGGGAGAACTCATAGAAGGCAGGGGAGTGGGACTAAATGGGAGAATGGATCAGCTCATGATAAAATGGCGGAGCAGACTCGATGGGCCGAATGGCCGACTTCTGCTCCTTTGTCTTATGGTCTTATGGTCTAAAATGGGCAGAGGTTCAATTGTTGTCCAGGCCAAAACATCAGAATGGGGAAGAAATGTAATCTAAGTGACTTTGACAGTGGAAGAATTGTTGCTACCAGACAGGGTGATTTGAACTGCTGATCTCCTGGGATTTTTACCCACAACTAGAGTTTACAGGGAATGGTGCAAGAAACAAAAAAAAAATCCAATGAGCAGCAGATCAGTGGGCAAAAATGCTTTGTTAATGAGAGAGATCAGAGGTATATTCCAAAAAAGAAGAAATTTTCGAGTGGAAAAAGGATGCAACTGTGGTTGACAAGAGAAGTCAAAGCCAAAGTTAAAGCTAAGGAGAGGGCATACAAGGAAGCAGAAATTAGTGGGAAGTTTTTAAAACCTTACAAAAGGAAACCAAGAAGGTCATTAAGAGAGAAAAGATTAACTATGAAAGGAAACTAGCAAATAATATCAAAGAGGATAATAAAAGCTTTTTCAAGTATATAAAGAGTAAAAGACAGGTGAGAGTAGATATAGGACCGATAGAAAATGATACTGGAGAAATTGTAATGGGAGATGAGGCGATGGCAGAGGAACTGAACAAGTATTTTGCATCAGTCTTCACTGAGGAAGACAGCAGGATACCGGACACTCAAGGGTGGCAAGGAAGAGAAGTGTGCGCAGTCACAATTACGACAGAGAAAGTACTCAGGAAGCTGAGTAGGCTAAAGGTCGATAAATCTCCTGGACCAGATGGAATGCACCCTCGTGTTCTGAAGGAAGTAGCTGTGGAGATTGCGGAGGCATTAGCGATGATCTTTCAAAAGTCGATAGATTCTGGCATGGTTCCGGAAGACTGGAAAATTGCAAATGTCACTCCGCTATTTAAGAAGGGAGCAAGGAAGCAAAAAGGAAATTATAGACCTGTTAGCTTGACGTCGGTGGTTGGGAAGTTGTTGGAGTCGATTGTCAAGGATGAGGTTACAGAGTACCTGGAGGCATATGACAAGATAGGCAGAACTCAGCATGGATTTCTTAAAGGAAAATCCTGCCTGACAGACCTATTACAATTTTTTGAGGAAATTACCATTAGGCTAGACAAGGGAGATGCAGTGGATGTTGTATATTTGGATTTTCAGAAGGCCTTTGACAAGGTGCCACACATGAGGCTACTTAACAAGATAAGAGCCCATGGAATTACAGGAGAGTTACATACGTGGATAGAGCGTTGGCTGATTGGCAGGAAACAGAGAGTGGGAATAAAGGGATCCTGTTCTGGTTGGCAGCCGGTTACCAGTGGTGTTCCACAGGGATCAGTGTTGGGGCCGCTTCTTTTTACATTGTACATCAACGATCTGGATTATGGAATAGATGGCTTTGTGGCTTAGTTTGCTGACGATACAAAGATAGGTGGAGGGGCCGGTAGTGCTGAGGAAACGGAGAGTCTGCAGAGAGACTTGGTTAGATTGGAAGAATGGGCAGAGAAGTGGCAAATGAAGTACAATGTTGGAAAGTGTATGGTTATGCACTTTGGCAAAAAAAATAAACTGGCAGACTATTATTTATATGGGGAAAGAATTCAAAGTTCTGAGATGCAACGGGACTTGGGAGTCCTCGTACAGGATTCCCTTAAAGTTAACCTCCAGGTTGAGTCAGTAGTGAAGAAGGCGAATGCAATGTTGGCATTCATTTCTAGAGGAATAGAGTATAGGAGCAGGGATGTGATGTTGAGGCTCTATAAGGCGCTGGTGAGACCTCACTTGGAGTACTGTGGGCAGTTTTGGTCTCCTTATTTAAGAAAGGTTGTGCTGACATTGGAGAGGGTACAGAGAAGATTCACTAGAATGATTCCGGGAATGAGAGGGTTAACATATGAAGAACGTTTGTCCGCTCTTGGACTGTATTCCTTGGAGTTTAGAAGAATGAGGGGAGACCTCATAGAAACATTTCGAATGTTAAAGGGCATGGACAGAGCGGATGTGGCAAAGTTGTTTCCCATGATGGGGGAGTCTAGTACGAGAGGGCATGACTTCAGGATTGAAGGGCGCCCTTTCAGAACAGAAATGCAAAGAAATTTTTTTAGTCAGAGGGTGGTGAATCTATGGAATTTGTTGCCACGGGCAGCAGTGGAGGCCGAGTCATTGGGTGTATTTAAGGCAGAGATTGATAGGTATCTGAGTAGCCAGGGCATCAATGGTTATGGTGAGAAGGCGGGGCTGTGGGACTAAATAGGATAAAATGGATCAGCTCATGATAAAATGGCGGAGCAGACTCGATGGGCCGAATGGCCTACTTCTACTCCTTTGTCTTATGGTCTTTTGGTCTTATGGAGAATGGCCAGACTTGTTCAAGCTGACAAAAAGGCGACAGTAACTCAAATAACCTTGTTTTACAACAGTGATGTGCAGAGGAGCATCTTGGAATGCACAAAGCCTCGAACCTTGAAGAGGATGTACCACTGCAGTGGAAGACCACCAACATGCAATCAGTACCTCATATAGGCGGTACCTAATAAAGTGACAACTGAGTCTACTTTTCTCTACTTCAGAAATAATTAATTGAATTTAAATCTCCTTGTTGCCATAGAGTGATGCAAGCTCATGTTTCTGATCGATGGTCGAGGCCCCCAGACACTAGTCTAGTAACTCAACCACAATATTAAAGTGTACAAGCACATTCATGTATACCCACAGCAATACTTGAACGCATACACTGTTATGTTTTCAGGGATAAACTACAGTTACAAGATAAGAAGATGACTATTTACCACTAAGGTCTGCAGGAATGTCTTCTTACAGAGTGTGGAGAATCTCAGAAATTCTCTACCTCTGAAGCTAGAAGAAAATAGAAAGTTTTTAAAGAAAATGTAGATGAATGTTGAAGGATCAAGGAACTGAGGGCTGTGGGGAATTGGTACTGGAGTGAAGTACTGGGGTAAATCAGATTTGATAGAGAAGACTAGAAAGGCTGAGTGGCCTTGTCTGGTTTCTGTTTTCCAGTGTTAATGCACAGTCACAATTACAATATTCTTCTAGAGTATTTCAGAATGAATGTTCTTTAAACTCCCCATTACTATAGTGTATAGTACGTAATTTAGCTGTGTGTGCTTGTGTATGAATGTTAGTTCCTTGAACGTAATAATGGAAGGGAAAGTGAAATTATCCAAGAGTGCTAACATTACATTTGCCTTCCTTACTGCCAACTCAACCCGTAAAATAACCATTAAGGAATCTTGCATGAGGACTCCCAAATCCCTCTGCACTTCTGATTTTTGAATTTTCTCCCCACTTAAAAATAGTGCACACCGCTATTGCTTATACAAAGGTCATGACCTGCACTTCCTGTACTACATTCCATCTGCCACTTCTTTGCCCATTTCCCCAACCTGTCTAATTCCTTCTGCAGACATCTTGCTTCCTGCTTCCTCAACAATGCCCTCTAACTATCCTCATTTCATCCACAGACTTGGCCATAAAACCATCAATTCCTTCATACAACATGAAAAGAAACAGTCCAAACACTGACCCCTGCGGCACACACTGGTCACCATCAGCCAACTTGAAAAGGCTCTCTTTATTCCAGATTTTTGCTTCCTGTCAACCAATCTTCTACAGTGAATGCCCACAAAAAAATGAATCTCAGGATAGTATATAATGATATCTGTGCACAATGTTAATAAATTTACTTTGAACTAACTCCATAACCTATTGACTCACTTTCAAGGACTCTACAACTCATGTTCTTAATATTATTTATATATTTATTATTTGTGCTTGTCTTTTTTTGCGCATTGGTTGGTTGTCAGCCTTTGTTTATGTATAATTTTTCCAAAAAAAAATCTGTTGTATTTCTTCATTTTCCTGTAAATGTTTGCAAGAAAAATGAATCTCAAGGTTGTATATGGTGACATATTTGCATTGATAATAAATTTACCTTGACTTTCACTTTGATGATTTGTGCCTGCTGTCTCTGCATATACGCAAGTGCTTATTTGTGTGAATGTTTCATGTGTCACAACTTTTCTGCTCCGTTAAATAAGTAGGAACAATCTCTCTGCAATATTTTCACTAACAGCAACTTTGGGAATGAAGCCTTCACAAGCACAAAGGTCCCAGGAGCTGACAGTTACATAAGAAGTTCTCAGCTGCTTCAAGGTAGCTTCCTTGCTAAATCAAGCACGCAATGCTTCAGGCCAAGGACATTCTGATACTGTGAAAAACTCACTGACATGAATTCTTAGCTGTTCCACCAGAGTTGCTGCTTGACCTGTCAAGTATTTCCAGCAGGAGATTTAAGAGAGACTGCAGATGCTGGACTATAGAACAACAAACAGCAACGCTCCCTAGGACCCTACCGCGTACTGTGAGTGTCCACACCTAAAATGCTGTAACAACTCAGCAGGTCAGTCAGCATCTATGGAAATGAATAAATAACAGATGCTTCAAACCGTAACCCTTCTTCAGTATCCCATGCTCTGTTTATCTCCAGATCTGATCATGTCAGTGCTCTGCTGCTCTGTCACTCTCCTGCATTTTCCATCATCAGGAGCTCAGCAACATCTCTGTTGCTTAGATCCTCAATCTGTCTCTTGAAGAAGATTCCCATCCAAAAACATTAACAGCTTATTCACTTCCATAGATGCTGCCAGCCCTGGTGAGTTCCTCCACCACTTTGTGTGTGTTGCTTCGGATTTCCAGCATCTGCAGACTTCCTCATCTTTATGATTATACTGGTTTGATTTGACTTGCTAATATACTGATATGCTGTTATACTGATACTCCTTGGCTTGACGTTCCAAAATGCAACAACTGAACTTAAACTGAATTAAGTTCACCATACATTCCATAGAGTAGGTACTTTAGTTATAGGCAGTGGATTAGAATTACAGATGATAAAAACCTGGGTGTAAATATCAATCAATGACAACTCCTTCCTGAGTCACTCTCATGTTCTGCAGAATGAGCAATACCTTGAAGAAGTAAGTTCATATACATACTCCCCTTACAGCTATGGCAAGAGTATAGACTATCAGAACTCAGTAATGTCTCTAAAGTCAACCTGATGGTAGGTATTCTAATGGAGCTTTGAACTATTAAGTGGGACCGTACCACTTTTTAAACGTTAATTTTCAATAAACATTGAATATTTTGGAGTCAGGCAAAACCCAATTATAACAATAGTATTTACTAAAAGAAAAGCTCTGGTTACCACGTATTCAGCATATGAAAGCAAATTAATCAATAACAATTAACATTCTGTTATTGCTTTTCTCCCCCCTCTTCTCCCTTCAAGCCTCTTAATCAGACTGGGGATCTGTCCCACAGCTAGTAGCTGCCATGTGGGTTCTTCTCACATTGCCTGCCCTTTGTTTGAAAGCCAAGGGAGGTTTGAATGCTATTCGATAATGGTAGCATCACTGATTTACAGAGTAAGGTAGCAGAAGTAAAAAGGTTATATTACAAACAGCTCATTAAATGGGTTTGCATATTGAAGGTTTGTTCCCTGAAAATAATGCTGGAAGTGAAAGTGAAACTACAGATGGCTTCCTGAAAGTGGAATCATTACAAAGAAGGCACAGCAGCACCTCTACTTTCTTAGTAGTTTGTGTGGATTTGGCATATCACATAAAACTTTGTGAGACGCGAGACCTGGATGGGGATGGTAAGGACCCATATTCTGGAGTATCTAAGACTAGTTTCAACATACAATTTCAAGACTGAGGTGAGAACAAGGTTCTTGACTAGATGCTAGATGAGTAACTAACGATATTAGATGAGAATCTAAATGAGACAGAAATCTTAAACATCATTGCAAACTGAACCAAGGTTGACATGACAACTGAGCATTAAACGAGTTCAGGTGCTCTTTAAGTATCCAAATCTTGGTACCAAACCATGGCCACTGATTAGCAGAGTGGGCCAGGATCTTTAAAGGGACTCTGCCAGCTAGCCGTAGTCTGGAGAATTGGAGCATCTAAATCCCAGAGTCTGGTGCAGTCAGGTGCATACCATAACACTTTGACAAGCTCCTATGGGTGTAAAGTGACGAGTATCTTGACTGGTTACATCACAGCCCAGTATGGAAACACCATTGCCCAGGAACAGAAACATCTACAGAAAGTGGTGGATATCGCCCAGTATATCACAGGCAAAACTCTTCCCAGAAATGAGCACATCTACAAAGAGCGTTGCTACAAGGAAGGAAGGAGCATCTATCATCAAAGACCCCCCACATCCAGCCAGTGCTCTCTTCTCACTATTGCCATCGATTAGAAGGTGTCTTAGGTTCAAAGACATTTGTTACCCTACAACCATCAGACTCCTGAACCAGTGTGGATAACTTCATTCATCTTGATGCTGACTCCACAACCTAAAGATTCACTTTCAAGGAATCTGCAATTCAGTATTATTTATTTACTTATTATTATTATTTGTACAATTTGTCTTCTTTTGATTGTTGGTTGTTTGTCAATCTTTACTCTTTATAATTTTTCATTAATTCTATTGTATTTCTTTATTTTCCTCTCAATTCCTGCAAGAAAATGAATCTCAAGGTAGTGTATTGTGGCTTTTACACACTTCAATCAATGTACTTTGAACTTTTGAACTTTGAGTCACAGGTAAACAAGGTGATGACAAAAGCTTTTGGTATGTTGGCCTTCATCAGTCAGGACACTGAGCATAGAGATTGGGAGGTAATGCTGCAGTTGTAGAATTGGAACATAATCGCCAAACCTTTACACTCAATAAATAAATAAGTAATGCTGAGAACATGAGTTGTAGAGTCTTTGAAAGTGAGTTCATTGCTTGTGGAATCAGTTCAGTGTTGAAGTGAGTAAAGTTATCCACAGTGGTTCAGCAGCCTGATGGCTGACAGATAATAATTGTTCCTGGAGCTGGTGAGGTGGCATGTAAAACTCCACCAACTTCTAAGTTTTCGAAGAAAATAGACTAAACACATGCAAGTGGGACTAGGTGGATATGTATTTTGGTCAACAGGGATCAGTTGGGGAAATGGTCAGTTTCTATTCTGCATGCCTCTAAGCAACAAATATATAGTTATGAATAATGTGGCAAAATAAAATGTTTGGCGTACATCGTGAGTGGAAGGTGGTGATCTGAGTTTTGGGACATGGCACCTACTATCCAGACCAGAAAACAATTGCAAGTTATTGTTTATTAGACAAAGTTCAAAGTAAATTTATTAACGAAGTACATACATTCATCATCATCATCATCAGGTGCTATGCCCTGTTTCGGGTCAAGTGGATCAATTCATTGGTATTCATTTCTAGTTCTCTGGTTGCTGTCTCCATCGTCATTTGTCTTTGGCTTCCTCTTGTTTTCTTCCCTTCAATCTTTCCCATAATTACCGTGCATTCTAACTCCTCTTTCCTGATCACATGTCCAATGAAGTCATGTTGCCTTTTCCTGATCTCATACATTATTTCTCTTCTTGTGCTTGCTCTGTCATGACATCCTCATTAGACATTCGTTTTGTCCATGATATTCTTTGCATCCTCCTCAAAAACCACATCTCTGCTGCTTCAATTCGTTTCCTCATGTTACTAGATATTGTCCAACATTATGAGCCATATAACGTAACTGGATAAATGTAACATTTTAGTGCTCTGAGGCAGGTTGTCATGCCCAGTTTAGTGTTGGTCAGTATATTCTTCATTCTCATAAAGGTGTCTTTTGCCATCCCTATTCTTCTTTTGATATCCATGTCGCACCTGCCATCTGATGTCACCCAGCTTCCTAAGTAGCAAAAGTTCTATACTTGTTCTATGTCTTCCCTGTTTATTCTCAGCCTGCAGATAGGATTCTCCTTCTGGGTATGACTCTAAACTGCAACCGGTGATGAGGCTCTGATTGGGGACTTTCAGAGCTTTGGGGAAAGTGGAGTTACCCCTTAGTCATTCATTGCTCCCAGGGCCGCTCTGACCCAGAACAGTACATACATTACACCACATATTACCCAGAGATTAATTTCCTTGTGAGCATTCACAGTAAATACTAAGAACCTCAATAGAATTAATGAAACAACTACATAAAAAGATGAACAAACAACCAATGTGCAAGGACAAAAAACTATACAAATACAAAAAGTAAAAGAATAATAATAATAGATACAGTACTGTGCAAAAGTCTTAGGCACACACACACACACACACACACACACACACACACATATATATATATATAAATTTTATGTATTGCACTGTACCGCTATCACAAAAGGAAACACATTTTATGACACGTGTGAGTGATGATAAACCTGATTCTGATATGGGTCTCTATTGTGGACTGAGAATGGGAAGCGGTGGGAGAGGGGAATCATAGAAACATAGAAAGCATACAGCACAATACAGGCCCTTCAGCCCACAAAGCTGTGCCGAACATGTCCCTACATTCGAACTACCTAGGCTTTACCCATCGCCCTCTATTTTACTAAGCTCCATGTAGCCATCCGGGAGTCTCTTAAATGGTTGGGAAAAGTGGAAGGGAAAGGGGATGGAGCGGACAGGATCAGAGAGACATTTTGTAATGATCAAATAAACAATTGTTTGGAATCAGATGACCTTGTCTGGTGTCCCCATAAGACCATAAGACATAGGAGCACAATTAGACCATTTGACCCATTGAATCTGCTCTGCCATCCAATCATGGCTGATCCTTTTTTTCTATCTCCTCCTCAACCCCAGTTCCCGGCCTTCTTCCCGTAACCTTTGATGTCGTGTCCAATCAAGAACCTATCAATCTCTGCCTTAAACACACCCAGTGACCAGGCCTCCACAGATGCACGTGGCAACAAATTCCACATATTCATGACCCTCTGGCTAAAGAAATTTCTCCGCATCTCTGTTTTGAATAGACACTCCTCTATCTGAGGCTGTGCCAGCATCTTCCCAACCACTGAGATCAAGCTAATTAGTCTATAATGTCCTATCTGCTGCCTTCCTCCTTTCTTAAAGAGTGGAGTGACAGTTGCAATTTTCCATTCATCTGACACCATGCCACAATGATTTTTGAAAGATCATTTCTTATTATTATAGGCATCTGTTAGTCTTGCGAGACCATGGATCTGCACATGGAAAGTCTTCACTCTCCAGGGCGCAGGCCTGGGCAAGGTTGTATGGAAGACCAGCAGTTGCCCATGCTGCAAGTCTCTCCTCTCCACAACACCAATGTTGTCCAAGGGAAGGGCATTGGGACCCATACAGCTTGGCACCAGTGTCATCGCAGAGCACTGTGTGATTAAGTGCCTTGCTCAAAGACACAACATGCTGCCTTGAACTCACGACCTTCAGATTGCTGGTTGAATGCCTTAACCACTTGGCCACGTGCCCACACATGGCCAAGATCATTCGATCATTTCCAATGTTACCACGATCTTTAACACTACCTCTTTCAGAACCCTAGGGTACAGTTCATCTGGTCCGGGTGACTTATATACTTTTAGGTCTTTCAGCTTTTTGAGCACCTTCTCCCTTGTAACAGTAACCAAACTCATTTCTCTTCCTTCACACACCGCTGGCACTCCTTCTTTGCGACCTTTTCCACATCTCTCCCACGTCACTCCTGCACCGCCATTCCCAACACCTGTTGCTCCCGCTAGATTTGCAAACTCCGCTCCACGTTGACAAAATTCTTAGGCATTCCAGCTATATACGTGAGCCAAAGACTTTGCCAAGTACTGTAAATATGTAATAAATAATATAGAGAACATAAGTTGTCGAGTCCTTGAAGACACTACCACCCTAAGTTTCATATACTGTGAATTCACATTGCCAAGTGACATTACTAATGTCACAATAATAAATCAGAATTATACATGAACACTGATAAAAGGTGTAAATGCTTAGATGGGGGAATATTCCTAAATGATTCATAGCTGATATTTATCACAAATTAATAGTGCATGTAATTCCAGCTTACCGCATGTTTTATAACCTAGATACTATTCTACAGTTAAAGCTTCAAAAAGATATTACTGTACTAATTATTTATTAGACATGTGTTTGTATAGTTACCTTTTCTGAGAAGCAAATACTCTCAAGGTGTTTCACAATGACCTCAACTTCATGGAGATCAAGAAGAAAGGATCATAGAGTTCCATTGGAAAAGCCTATTGAAAGTATACAAAGGGAAGGATGTTTGGGAAAGGGGATTCCAAGCTGTGTGGGAGAACGCTTGGTTGGCACGGTATTGTAGTGGTCAGCACAACACCTTACAGTACCAGCGAACAGGTATCAATTCCTGCCACAACCTGTAAGGACTTTGTACTTTCGCCCTGTGACCATGTGGGTTTCCTCTGGGTGCTCTGGTTTCCTCCCACAATCCAAAGATGTGCCGGTTGGTAGGTTAATTGGTCATTCAGAATTGTCCCTTAATAAATTGGAGGATTGCTGGGAGGCCTGGCTCGAAGGGCTGTATGGGTCTATACCTCACTGTGTTTTAAAAAATAAAAAATAATTTTTAAAAACTGGTTGAAAAGAGACTATGTGTACCTATCAGAGATCTCAGTACACTAATTCAAGGAAGGAATTCTTCTTAATTCCTAGACAATGATTTTCCTTTAACAAGTTGCTAAGTTATTATTTTAGAACATAGAACATAGAATAGTACAGCACAGTACAGGCCCCTCGGCCCACAATGTTGTGCCGAACCTTAAACCCTGCCTCCCATATAACCCCCCACCTCAAGTTCCTCCATATACCTGCCTAGTAGACAGCCTGTTTAGTTGTGTTAGGTGGGATAGTGCAGTGTAAAAATTGCCGAGCAGATTTCATACATTAACTCAGTGCTCACCATTTCAGAAGTAATTTCTTGTCTTGTAGAACACACCCAAGATGCTAGAGGAACTCAGCAAGTCAGGCATCGACTATGGAGGAGAAAAAAACAATCAATGTTTCAGTCCTAGACACTTCGTCAGGGCAAGAAAGGAAGGGGACAGAAGCCAGAACAAGAATGTGAGGAAGTAGTACAAGCTGGCAGGTGATAGATAATACATGGCTATGGCAGCAGCTCTGGGTGAGTACATGGTTGATGGTTCAGAGGGCAGCAGAGATCTCAGAGGGGGAGCAGTGCAAGAGGTTGCGACTAAGCTCCCATCGAATAAAAGATTTAATAGATGTTCCTGATCTCGAGTTCCTCCGGCATTTTGTATGTGTTACTCAAGATTTCCAGCATCTGCTGAATATATTGTATTTATGATTTGCTGTTCCATTGCAAAGTCTCTTCAAAGTATGCCTACCCAATAGAAGTTTAAATTTTCTCTTCAATAGGACTCTCTCATTGTTCCCTCTCTGTGATCTCTGATGTCCTCTGATTCTTCGACCATGTTTTCAGCTGAACTCAACATTCACAGCCACACATACTCACCTGCTTACCACCTCCCTGTGATGCCCCCCCTTCTCTTTTTCCCATAGTTTCCTGTCCTCTCCAACCAGATTCCTTCTTCAGCCCTTTACCTTTCTGATACATTACCTCCCAGCTTCTCACTTCATCTCCCCCCCCTTGAACCTACCCGCCTTCCTCCTAACATGGCTTGTACTTCTCTCCCCTTCACCGACCTTCTTATTCTGCTTTCTGCCTCCTTTTTTTTGAGTTGTAATGAAGGGTCCCGGCCTGAAACATCAACTGCTTATTCCTCTCTGTAGATGTTGCCAGACTTGCTGAGGTCCTCCAATATTTTTCCTGTGTTACTCAAGATTTCCAAGTGTTTATTCTTATTTTGTAGGATACTTTGGGCTCTTCAGGGATTAAAGTGCCCTTTACGTGCAAAACGTGGATGCGCTGGTGGAGTATTTTGCAGCCTTGATCTCTGACTGGGACAGCCAGCTGGCTAATTTGTACAAGCTAATGGCTGTTATGTTGCGAATCTATACTCTCTATAGTGGACCAAAAAGAACCTCACAATAAGGAGAGCAGATCACGCGGCCTGTTTGGATACTCCGTGCACAGACCTGGGGACAGGACAGCACTTTGCCATTATCTGAACTATTTTAATCAGTGAGAGATTGATTTTTAAGGTTTTATTTTCAAGGCTCATTACTAAACCCACAGGTCCCTATAGGGAAACAGCACAAAGTAAGCTTTTCAGTGTATTCTAAGCTATCCGGTGCTTCTCAATAGATTTTAATATTGCAAGAGCTCACTAAGGCTTTTTTAAATTCTGTGTTTGATGTACAGATTGAGAGTTTTCCCTCTTTAGCAGGTGAAATATTCATTACTCCTGTCTCTACTTGGTCTTTCATCTGGAGATCAGTGCAGGTCTTCTGACAATGAAGAACTCCGATGTACTTGGGCTATGAGATGTCCCTTTACAAATTCCACAAAGTACGACAACCAGGCTTTCTTTAAATCCATGCTTTTATGATCTCCGGTCCCCGGTGGAAAAATACCCATTTTCCATCTTCCATCAAATACTTAGCTATCTGAACTCTAATGTTCTGAAGTGACTCACACAAAATGCTGCAGGAACTTAGCAAGTCAGACAACGTCGAGAGAAAGTCGACTTTTTGGACAAGACCATTCACCAGGACTCAATGAGCCAAGTTCGGTCTCACTGTGGCCTTTGTACTCATGTCCATTGATTCCCTAGACATGGTTTTCAATTCCCATTTCATTTCAGCAATAGCAATTTTGCGAAGACAGCTGTGGGCGAAAAGGAGACACGAACGATCAGTCTAAAAGGTGAAGTATTCAATACCCTCTCCAGATGCTGCCAGACCTGCTGAGTTCCTCTAGCAATTTGTGTGTGTGTTGTTTGTGAAAGTTAATAGTTCCTAGTTACCACCTCCTTTACTTATCAGATTTCAACACTTGTAGCTGGAATCTGATAGTTTTGTGTTTCTGTTATCTCCCTCAAGTAGCTGTCTCTACCTTCATTTTCCCCTCCTTCCACCTCAATCCATCCGCTTCTCATTTTTTTCCCCTCTCTCTGCTTTCATCATTGGCAACCGTGGCCGATAAGGGAAGTCAAAGAAAGAATAAAATCAAGAGAGGGGGCATATTATGTAACACAAATTGGTGAGTAGTTAGAGGATTGGGAAGCTTTTAAAAACTAACAGATCATGACAAAGAAAGTCACAAGGTGCTACAAGATGAAATATGAAAGTAAACCAGCCAATAACATCAAAGAGGATACCAAATTTTTTTTTCAGATATATAAAGAGTAAAAGAGAGGCAAGAGTGGATCTTGGATGGGTAGAAAATGATACTGGAGAGTAATGGTAGTAATGGGGGACAAGAAACAGTGGACAAGCTTAATAAGTATTTTGCATCAGTCTTCACTGTAGAAGCCATCAGCAGTATGCCAGAAATTCAAGACTATCAGGGGCCAAAAGTGAGTACAGTTGCTATTACTAAGAAAGTGCTTTGGGAAGCTAAGATGTCTGAAGGTAGATAAAGCACAGGGACCAGCTGGACTACAATCCAGGGTTCTGTAAACAGTAGCTGAAGAGATTGTTCAGACATTAGTAAAGATCTTTCAAAAATCTCTAGATTTTGGATTGATTCTGGAGGACTGGAAGTTTGCAAGTGTCACTCTTTAAGAAGGGGGGGAGGCAGAAGAAAGGAAATTATCAGCCAGTTAGCCTGACTTCAGTGGTTGGGAAGGTATTGGAGTCTATTATTAAGGATGAAGTTTCAGGGTATTTGGAGTCACATGACAAAATAGGCCATAGTCAGCATGGTTTTCTTAAGGGGAAATCTTACCTGACAAATCTGTTGGAATTCTTTGAGGAAATAATAGGCAAGATGGACAAAGGAGAGTCAGCGGATTTTGTTTATTTGGATTTTCAGAAGGCCTTTGATAAGGTGCCACACATGAGGCTGCTTAACAAGTAAGAGTCCATGGTATTACAGGAAATATCCTATGATGGATAGAAGATTGGCTGACAGGCAGGAGGCAAAGAGTGGGAATAAAGGGACATTTTTATGGTTGGCTGCCAGTGACTGGTGGTGTGCTGCAGGGAACTGGGATTGGGACCACTTCTTTTCTCAATATATGTCAATGATTTGGATGATGGAATTGATGGCTTTGTGGCCAAGTTTGCAGATGATACAAAGATAGGTGGAGGGGCAGGTACTGCTGAGGAAGCATGGAGTCTGCAGAAGGAATTAATCAGATTGGGAGAGTGGGCAAAAAAGTGGCAAATGGAATATAGTACAGGGAAGGGTAAGGCCAAGAACTTTGATAGAAGGAATAGAGGCATAGACTATTTCTAAACAGGGAGAAAATATCAAAAATCAAAAGTGCAAAAGGACTTGGGTGACCTTGTACAGGATTCACTAAGGGTTAATTTGTAGATTGAGTTGGTGGTAAGGAAGGCAAATATAAAGTTAGCATTCATTTTGAGAGGACTAGAATATAAGAGCAAATATGTAATGCTAAGGCTTTATAAGCCATTGATCAGACCACACTAGGAGTATTGTAAGCAGCCTTGGGCCCATTATCAAAGAAAGGTATGCTGGCATTGGAGGGGATCTAGAGGATATTCATAAGCATGATTCTGGGAATGATAGGGTTAACATATGAGGATCTGGGCCTGTACTTGTTGCAGTTTAGAAAGATGAAGGGGAATCTCACTAAAAGACCATAAGACCATAAGACAAAGGAGCAGAAGTTGGCCATTCAGTCCATTGAGTCTGCTCTGCCATTTTATCATGAGCTGATCCATTCTCCCGTTTGGTCCCACTCCCCTGCCTTCTCACCATAACCTTTGATGCCCTGGCTACTCAGATACCTATCAATCTCTGCCTTAAATACACCCAAGGACTTGGCTTCCACTGCTGCCCGTGGCAACAAATTCCATAGATTCACCACCCTCTGGCTAAAAAAATTTCTTCGCATCTCTAAAGCTATTAAGTATTGAAGGGCCTGATAGAGTGGATGTGGAGAGGATGTTTCCTATTTATTGATCGTTCATTCATTATGTGCTGTGCCACATGATGCAGGCAATCATGGTCCTGACCATAATTGTTCTTAGCAAATTTTTCTACAGAAGTGGTTTGCCATTGCTTTTTTCTGGGCAGTGTCTTTCCAGAACAGGTAATCCCAGCCATTATCAATACTCTTCAGAGATTGTCTGCCTGGCATCAGTGGTTGCATAACCAGGACTTATGATACGCACCAGTTGCTCTGGTGACCATCCACCATCTGCTCCCATGGCTTCATGTGACTCTAATCCTGCTGGAGAGGGCATGCGGGGCTGCTAAGCAGGTACTACACCTTGCCCAAGGGTGATCTTCAGGCCAGCAGAGGGAAGGAGCACCTTACCCCTGCTTTAGTAGATTCATATCTCCACCCTGGGGTGTATGGGGTGTCAGGGAGGGGTAGCACCTCTGGTAGGGGAACATGTCGCGTCCTTCTCAGGACGGTTTGTCCACCTTTGGTCCCCACCTGGAACTCAGCTCTCACCTGTGGCTCCCTGTAGCTGTTTGCATGTGACAGCGGCCACACCCCGGGCAAGGGCTTCGACAAGCCGGCTAAATCAGGTGAGGGTAGCTGACGGGTCTCAAACCCTCGGTGAGATAGGGAGTTGTCTATCCCAGTTTGTGAAAACATACTCTGGCGGATTGAGCGGATGAAACAAGTGGAAGGTCCAACGGTCAAGAAGACGGTCTCTGCAAGCATCATGGAACGTGTAGAGCAGGACAAGACACAGAAGACTTCCTGGTCATCCACTGCGCCTAGTCCCATCTCCAACCGTCTCGACTCTGTCTTGCCACTGGATCCAGATGGGAATTGGGAAGAGAGAGTGAGGCTGACGCTGCGCAACTCTCCCTCACTTAAATCCAAATCAAGCGCTAGTCTCAACACCATCATCAAGCCAGCTGGTGGCGCAGTGACATCAGCGCTGGTCTCCGGGAGCGAAGGTTCCCGAGTTCGAATCTAATCAAGCAGCTCCCGGGCATGCTTTCCATCCGTGCCGGGTTGAGTGTCGAGCTAGAAACTCGACCTCGTAAAAAAGTTCTAATGGTGTCGAGGTCTTCATCGATGACGATGAACGAACCTTATCTCCACCCCACCATCCAATCTATTGATCATCACACACAAATTGCTGGAGGAACTCAGCAAGTCAGGCAGACTCTATGCAGGGGAATAAAGAGTCGACATTTTGGGTCAAGACACATCTTCAGGACTGGAAAGGATGTGGTTTAAGTCAAAATAAGAATTGTATTTCATCCCCTCTTCCACCACTTACACACCTTATCCTCACCTGATTTCATCAATCACCTGACAGCTTCAACTCCTTTCCCTCCCCTGACATTTTTATTCCTGCTTCTGCCCTCTTCCTGTTTTTATTTCTTTGCACTACCTGAATGTACTGATGTGATGAAATGATCTGTATTGCTGATATGCAAAACAAAGTTTAGCTTGATTTAGTACATGTAAAAATAATAAACAAATTTATCTTCTCACTTGCTCAGAAATGGTACTTGTTTTAAATAGGATCTCCCCTCTCCTTTTCCTAAATTCCAATGAAAGTGAGATCCAGATTGGTCAATCCTGCCTCATAACAATAATCCAGTAGTTTTATACTCACTGCTAGTGATATTGATTTTTTAATTCTAGATTTTAATTTTTTGAATCTGAATGCCCCAACGGCTGTGTTGGGAATTGAACTCATGTCGCCTGATCAATAGTCTAGATGCAGAAAAAGGAACACTGGTACCATAAGCCATGATTTGATATCATGGTTCAATAAATGAGATAAAGCTGAAGGTAGAGAACGAGGCACTTGGGAAGCACAGAGATAGCTCGAAAGAGCTCAACGAAACAAATCACAAGGATATTCCGAGAGATGTCTAAAGAAACAATTAGAAATGCAGAGGAACTTCTAAGTAATATCAAGAATGGTCGTATGACGAAGCAGAAAAATATTCTTCTGACGGTCAAGTATAAAAAAGAAGGATTTTGCAAGGGATGACTGGTGTAAAAGTTGCAGACTGAGTCACCACAAACACAAGAGTTTCTGCAGATGCTGGAAATACTCATCAACACACACAAAATGCTGAACTCTGCAGATCAGGCAGCATCTACGGAGAGAAATGAACAGTTAGACAGTTAGTCTGAAAAACAGCTTCTTCCCGAGGGCTGTTGTGCAGCTGAATAATGCTACACCCTGGCTTGCCAATGGATTTTGAGTATTATTGATTATCAAAATCACTTGTTGCATGTAAATATGGATCTTTTAAAAAAAATAAGCTGTACCTCATGCATCGTCAGTGTTTGTTTTACATGGACTGGAGTAGCAACGCAATCTCGTTATCTTGTTCAATGACAATAAAGTTCTATTCAATTTGATTCTATTGAGAATCAGAATCAGGTTTAATAACACCAACATATGTCCTGAAACTTGTTAACTTTGTAGCAGCCATACAATGCAATACATAGAAACGTAGAACATAGAAAACCAACAGCACAATACATGCTTTTCGGCCCACAATGCTGTGCTAAATATGTACTTACACATAGCCCTCTATTTTTCGAATAGAAAATATTAAAAATCTGTGAATTACAGTAAGTATATGTATGTATATCAAATAGTTAAAGCAGTGCAAAAACAAATAAAAGAATAGTGAGGTATTGTTCTTGGGTTCAATCTCCATTTAGAAATCAGATGTCAGAGGAGAGGAAGCTGTTCCCAAATCACTGAGTGTGTGCCTTCAGGCTTCTGTATCTCCTTCCTGATGGTAACGATGAGAAGAAGGCATGTCGTGACTGTGGGGCTCGTTTATGATGGACACTGCCTTTTTGAGGCACTGCTCCTTGAATATGTCTTGGATACTATGGAGGCTAGTACCCATGATGGAGTAGACTAATTTAACAACTCTCTGCACTTACTTCAATCCTGCGTAATAGCCCTCCCATACCAGTCAGTGATGCAGCCAGTCAGACTGCTCTCCATGGTACATCTTTAGAAATTTTTGAGTGTTTTAGGTGACATACCAATTCTCCTCAAACTCTTAATGAAATATAGCTGTTGTCTTGCCTTCTTTATAGCTGCATCGATATGTTAGGACCATGTTAGGTCCTCAGAGATATTGACATCCAGGAACTTGATCCCTGTCTCCACTTCTGATCTCTGTCTGAGTACTGGTGTGTGTTCCCTCATCTTACTCTTTCTGAAGTCCACAATATAATAGAATATATTCTATTCTATTTTACATTTGAGGTCAAGACTGTTAATCAAGATATGAAAGGAATGGGGAAAAAAGCCAGAATAAGAAGGTGGGGGCAGGGAGGAGAAGGAGTACAAGCTGGCAGGTGATAGTTGCGAAGAGTTGGGGAGCAGCAGAGATCACAGAGCGGGAGCAAGTGAGGGAGGGTCTCACTGAGTTCCCATCAGAGAGAAGATGTAAACTTCCTCAGGGAAGGCATGCCTTCACAGTGGAGTAGCAAATCAAATCATTGAGTTATACTGCACAGAAATGAGTATTTTGGCCAAATTTGTCCATGCTGACCAAGACGTCTATCTGAGCCAGTCCTATTTGCCTGTGTTTGGCCCATTCCCATCTGCGGCTTTCAGATCCATCCACCTGTCAAATACATTTTATACATTGTAATTCTACCACTTCTTCTGGCAGCTCATTCCATATACACAATACCTTCAGTATGAAAATGCTCTCCCTCAGATCCTTTTGAAATCTTCCTCCCTCACATTAAGTCTATGCCCTCTAGTTTTAGACTCCCATATGTTGGGAAAAGTCTGTGACTATTCACTTTGTCTATGCCCCTCATGATGTTATAAACCTGTACAAGGTCACCATCCACAACCGGCTACAGTTCAGGGACAGCAACACTGAAGTGGTAGAAAACTTAAAGTAATTTCTTTGCGTCAGGATTTTGCTGAGGGTACAGATGAGGCAGACATGATATCAGAGGATGAGATTAGAAATTACATCATTGCATTCAAATCAAATGAAAAATATTAAATAACTAATCAAATGAAAAAAGACAATGTCCTTTATCACAACAGATTACATCCCATGCATTTTAAAATAATCAAGGGGAGAGATAATGGAGGAATTAATACACGTTTAATAATTCCTTTGGAGAAGATTTGTTGCCATAGAGCATGCAAATAGCTGATGTAATGCTATTATTTAAGAAGAAAGATAGAATAAGTTCTGGGGATTATAGAGCAGCCAGTTTAACATTGGTGGCAGAAGAGATAATGGAATGCTTATTATAAATGTTAATAGTTTTGCCCTGCTGTTATTGAATTGCACACATCCTTCTGATCCCCAAAAAGGGAAATCATTCTTTCACTGTTACAGTCTGTCCTACCCACTATTCACACATCTGAGGGGGCTGCACCTCACCTTCTGGCTGTATTTTCTCCCCACCCTCTTCTCCTTTGGTCATCTTGTACAGAAGGGGGCAGGGAGAGAGGAAGATGTCCAAAGTAATCTGCTCCTGGGCTGTCTATGATAGCTATCCATGGGTCTTGGAGATGGTCCATGGAGAGTTCTGCCTGAGCTAACTGCCTGGCAATGTTTGGGGGTATGTCCATGCCCGGGTAGTTGTGGATAAAAGAACCTAGAACATAGAATAGTACAGCACAGTACAAGCCCTTCGGCCCACAATGTTGTGCCGACCCTCAAACCCTGCCTCCCATATAAGCCCCCACCTTAAATTCCTCCATATACCTGTCTAATAGTCTCTTAAACTTCACTAGTGTATCTGCCTCCACCACTGACTCAGGCAGTACATTCCACGCACCAACCACTCTCTGAGTAAAAAACCTTCCTCTAATATCCTCTTTGAACTTCCCACTCCTTACCTTAAAGCCATGTCCTCTTGAAGAATGTGCAGCATTCACAGGTGACAAAGAAGTGTTTCGAGACCATTGGGCAGGAGGTAAGTGCAATCCTTGATGATGATGGGAATGTGTTAGATTAGTCTGTGTTAGTCTGGTTAATCTGGTTCTTGTCTTTAAGGTGATTGTATAATAATACTGCCTTATGCAATGTTCTTAAAGGGGAACTATATACTCTGTGCACACTTTATTAGGACAGGAATGGAAACTACTGTGGTCTTCGGCTGCTGTAGTCCATTCACTTCAAGGTGTGAGGTGTTATGTGCCATATATCCTCTTCTGCACTGTACTGTTGTACACCTGGTTATTTGAGTTACTGTCGCCTTCCTGTCAGCATAAAACCATTCTGGCCATTCTCCTCTGATCTCCCTCATTATCAAGACATTTTCACTAATAGAACTGCTGCTCAATGGATTTTTTTTTTGTTTTTCACACCATTCTCTGTAAACTCTAGAGACTAATGTGCATGAAAATCCCAGGAGATGAGCAGTGCCTGAGGTACTCAAACCACCCCACCTGGCACCAATAATCATTCCGGGGCCAAAGTCACTTAGATCACATTTCTTCCCCATTCTGATGTTTGGTCTGAAGAATAACTTAACCTCTTAACCATGTCTGCATGCTTTTATGCATTGTTTTTCTGCCATATGATTGGCTGATTAGACATTTGCATTAATAAGCAGGTGTACAGGTGTACCTAATAAAGTGGGCACTGAGCCTCTGTTAAAGTGGATGTCACAGCCATTCATTCTGAAACTGCTGAAAAACCCAGTGCTGTGATTGTCTGTACCCTTCAGCTCTACATGTTACAGAAGACCAGAGCCAGCACTTAAATCTCAGTACAGGAATACACCAATTGCAAACTATTTTCAAGTGCCAAATGTTCGAATCAGAATCGGACACAGTGGTTAGCACAGTAGTTAATGCGACACTGTTACAGCTTGGGGTGTTGGAGCTCAGAGTTCAATACTGACACCATCTATAAACAGTGTGTATGACCTCCCCGTGAATGTCTGGGTTTCCTCCTATAGTCCAAACATGTATGGGTTAGTAAGTTAATAGGTCATTGTAAATTGTACTGTATCTCTAAATAGAATAAATAATTTTCTTCTGAGAACCTCTAACATTTTCCAGCTCTGTTGTTAGAATATCAGTCTGGAATATCGCTCACATTATTTCATTCAAGAGGTCATGCTGAGGAAACCTCTATGTTTAGCCTAGAATCTGCTTTGAAAAACTTAGAACATTGAACATAAAACATGGAACACATGTGAGAAATCTGGATTTCTACATGAGTATAAATATAGGAGCAGAATTAGGCCATTTGGCCCAGCAAGTCTGCTCCATTTGCTCATGGCCAATTTATTTTTCTCCTCGGCCTTATTCTCCTGCCTTTTCCCCATAAAGTTTAATTCCTTTACTAATCAAGAACCAACCTCCGTCTTAAATGTACCCAATGACGTGGCCTCCCTAGCCATCTGTAAAAAAATTTCTATAGATTTACCACCCTCTGGGTGAAGAAATTCACCATCGTTTCAGTTTTAAACCAATGGCCCTTTATTCTGAGGATGTGTTCTCAGACGCTACATTCTTAGACAAATGGGAGAAATGTCTCTACATCCACTCTACTAAGGCTTTTCGGTATCTGATAGTTTCAATGAGATCTCCTCCTCATCCTTCTGAACTTCATCAAGTATTCCTTCCAAATTTCCCAAATAAAGGCCTTCGTCCATGTGCAATCATGCACAGGCCAACAGGCAGCAAATTCCATTTAGCCCCCACCTAGTAGAGCAGTTTAAATGTGTGCAGTTGGAGCCTAAGATTGTCCTTGACAGAAGAAACTCTGTGGATGCTGGAAATCCTGTGCAACGCACAAAAAAAATGGTGGAGGAAATCAGCAGGTCAGGTGGCATCCAGAAAGAGGAATAGACAGAACAGTTAATGTTTCCGGCCAAGACACTTCATCAGGACTGGAAAGGAAGGAGGAAAAAGTAAGAATGATCTTTGACATTTCCTTGGTAAGCCACAGATGCTACATAAGCTGCTAAGTAATGCCACCAATTTATTATTTGTTACTAATGGGCTCTCAATGAAACACTGAAAGAATTATTTTTTATTGCAATGATAGAATATCACAATCATGCAATCAGATGTGATGCTGAGGTTTTATCAGACGTAACTCAGGCTGCACTAGAGTATCATGAGCAGTTTTAGGCCCCTTATTGAAGAAAGGACATCTGGCACTTGAGAGGGTCCAGAGAAGAATTTCAGGAATGAACAGGTTAAAGTATGAGGTGCATTTGATGACTTTGGGCCTGTACTTGCTGGAGTTTGGAAGAATGAGGGCTGATCTCATTGAAACGTATCAAATATTGAAAGGCCTAAAGACAGTCTATGTGGAGAGGCCGTTTCCAATAGTGGATCAAATCTAGGACCACAGGGTACAGCCTCAGAATATGAGGACTTCTCTTTAGAACAGAAATGTGGAGGAATTTATTTAGTCAGAAGATGGTGAAACTGTGGAATTCATTGCCGCAGATAGCTGTGGAGGCCAAGTCATTGGATATACTTAAAGTGGAGGTAGATAGGTCCTTAATTAATTAAGAAATAAAAGGGGAGAAGTGAGGAGAATGGGTTTGAGTGAAATAATAAATCAGTCATGATGAAGTGGTGGAGCAGGCTCAATGGGTCAAATGTCCAAATTCTGCTCCTATGCCTTATGGTTTTAGGGTCTGATCACTATGCTCTGGTGGAATGATGAGTAAATAAAGGTGAGCCCACCTTCAGACCACGACTTCAACAGCTACAAAAAACATACCAACACAATCTGGAGCAATAGAAGATGTGACCCCCCTTTTCAAACATATCATCTTCCCATGTGACACATGCCTTTAGATAGCTGGGGGCAGTTTGACAAGCAACGTGTCTCCATGAAATGATATATGACAGGAATGGTCGATTGTGCGAAGAAACCCAGCAACCCAGGGGAAAACTCAAAAATCCCTTCCACACTGCCAGTAGCTGAGTTGTGTTTTAGTAATCTGATTTTATTTCAGATATGCTGAAATAGAATTTTTATAGTGCTAATGATATCTTTAGTTTATGATCTACCATGAGTCTCCAAGCACTTAGGATGAATGATTTTTCTGCTGTGAAATGATTATATAAATGCTTTTCATTAACTTTTAATGAACATACCATACAATATTTCCATGGACTGGTCTGGTTGAGACAGGGAAAGCAATGCAAATCAGTTGGTTAAGATTTTTTTTCTGGAAGTTTCTTTCCCCGTGTATGAGTCGGAGTTACAGTGAAGAGAAAGTGATTATTATCACAGAGTCTTGTCTCTCCAAGTCCAACCCTACATCCCTGTCATGAGAGGTGGAAATGGGTAAAGTCGGCCGACAGGGCTCAGGTGAAGCTGTACAGTAGATACAATGAATTACAGAAACGTTGATGACCTCTAACCATACCATTGACTTTGGATGATAGAGACAGCAGGTCACCCAATGGCTGGCCTATGCTCCACTGGGATCTAAAGGCCCTAAAAGAAGAATCACAGTGTCTTACAGCATGATTAAAGTCATTGCATGCATTAGTTGACTCTAAAAAAGAAGCCTTTAATTTGTCTGGACACCTTGCTCTTTCCTCAAAGTTCTGGAATGTTCCCTGTCTTGTGTTTTAGCATGCAGAACATAGAACACTACTATACAGTATAGGCCCTTTAAGACCAAATAACGTAGAAGGAGAATTAGGACATTGAGTCTGCTCCCCCCATTCCATCATGGCTGATTTATTATTCCTCTCAACCCCTTTCTCCCACCTTCTCCTCGTAAGCTTTGATGCCCTGATTAATCACGGACCTGTGAACCTCCACCTTAAGGATACCCAATGAGCTGGCCTGCATAGCTGTCTGTGCCATTGAATTACACAGGTTCATCACCCTCTGGAAAAAGAAATTTTTCCTCATTTCTTTCTTAACTAGGTGTCCCTTAGTTCTGATGCTGTGTCCTCTGGTCCTAGTCGCGCCCACAAGAGGAAACATCCTCTCCATATTCACTCTATCCAGACCTTTCAGTACTTGATTGGTTTCAATGAGATCCCTCCCTATTCTTCAATACTCCGGTGACTACAGGCTCAGACTCATTAAATTCTCCTCATATGTTAACACTGGGATCATCCATGTGAACCTCCTCTGGACTGTCCACTATGCCAGCACATCTTCTCTTCGATAAGAGGGCCAAAATTGCTCAATACTTCAGGTGCGGTCTGATCAATGCCTTATAAAGCCTCAGCATGACATCCTTGCTTTTGTATTCTAGTCCTCTCAAAATGAATGGTATTATTGCTTTTATCTTCCTCACCATCGACTCAAGCTGAAAATTAATCTTTGGAAAGTACAATGGACTATCAAGTCCCTCTACACCTCTGATTTTTGAATTTTCTCCCGATTTTCAAAATAGTCCACATTATTCCTTCTGCCTAAGAGTATGACTATGTACTTCCCCGTTATATTCCATTTGCCACTTCTTTGCCCATTCTCCCAATATGTCCTTTTGCAGACACACTGCTTCCTCAACATTACCTGCCCTTTCACCTGTCTTTCCAAGTTGTTCGCCCATGAAATTGTGCCGAACTTCTAACTATTCCAAGCTCAATATAAATCTTCCCTCCAATGTAGCCCTCCATTTTCCTCCTATCCATGTGCCTATCTAAAATTTCTCAAGTCTCCCTAATGTACTAACACCACTACCTTTTACAGGGCAATCCACGTACTTACCACTCTGTGTAGAAAAAAAAAACTGTCTCTGACATCCCCACCTATACTTTCTTCCAGTCATATTATGGTCCCTGGAGTTAGTCATTTCCACCCTGGGAAGAAATCTCTGCCTATCAACTCAATCGATGTCTCTTATCATCTTGTACACCTCAATTAAGTTACCTCTCATTCTCCTTCTCCAAAGGGAAAAGCCATAGCTCATTCAACCTATCTTCATAAGACATGTTTAAAAAGCTCCTAAGTGATCCCCCCACACCACCCTTTCAGACTGTTGACTCCAGATCTGAGCTCACTGGTTGAGATAATAAAATCATATTGAAACTGATCTGTTATCCGATTTCCTTGAAAACATATACCTTTACTTTAAATGCAATAATTTGTTTTAACGTACATGTGACAACTAAAGTTAATCTTCATTACCTTTTTATTTCTCTTTTCATTGCATAACCCTTGATGTCTTTTGTTCCTACCTCCTCCTCAAATATTATCAACAACTTGCCTCTTCAACCTTTCGTGAGAAAACGGTATCGGTTTGCTACCCTCTGAGAGAAGAAATGTCTCACCTAGAATCTTCGGACTGTGGCCTCTCAGTCTAGACGCCCCAAATGGGAAAATGTCCTTCCTGTATCCAAGTTGCAGAGCCCTGTCAAAACTTCAGCATGTTTCAATGGGATCCCTTATCAATCTACTAAAATCTAACAAATAGTCAAACTCAAAGAACACACACTAAATGCTAAAGAAAAACAGTAGGCCAGGCAACATCTATGGAAAAGAGTAATCAGTCGAGGTTTCATTCCGAGACTCTTCCCCAGTCATGATGAAGTGTCTTGGACTGAAATGTCAACCATACTCTTTTCCATAAATGCTACCTGGCCTGCTGAGTTTCTTCAGTATTTTGTGTGTGTTTCTTCGGATTTCCAGCATTAGCAGAATTTCTTGTCTTTGCGGTACTCAAAGTCAAAATTGACTTTGTTGTCATTTGCATAAGTACATCTATGAACAGATTACAATACAAACACAGTCAATGTAATTTCTCTTTACTGGCCTGACCTTTCAAGAATTAATTTGCTGATCCTTGACTATACTCCCTCTATGGCTAGTGTAGGCAAAGAGACCTAAAGTGCACACAATTCTCTAGGTGTGATCTCACACTTATTAGTATCCATCTTCATCATCAAGGATCCCACCATTTAGGCCTTGCCCTCTTCTCACTATTACCATCAGACAGGAGGTACAGAAGCCTTAGGTCCCACACCACCAGGTTCAGGAACAGTTATTATCCTACAGCCATCAGCCTCCTGAACCAGTGTGGATAACCTCATTCACTTTCAAGGACTATTTACAACACATTCTCAATGTTATTTTTATTCACAGTTTGTCTTCGTTTGCACATTAGCTCTTTATCAGCTTTGTCTGTTTATGTACAGTTTTTCATAAAATTCTATTGTATTTCTTCTTTCCCGTCTGCAAGAAAACAAATTACAAGTTAGCATATGGACACTTAAGTACTTTGATAATAAATTGACTTTGAAATTTGAAACAAGAAAAAAATCAGCAGATACTGTAATTTAAAGTAATAAGCACAAAATGCTGGAGGAACTCAGCAGGCCAGGCAGCATCTATGGAAAAGAGTAAACAGTCAACGTTTCAGGCCGAGGCCCTTCATCAGGACTGGGAAAAAAGAAATTAGAAGTCAGAGTAAGAAGGTGGGGCAGAGGGGAGGAAGAAGTCCACGGTGGTAGGTGAGAGGTGAAACTGGGAGGGGGAGGGGTGAAGTACAGAGCTGGGCAGGCAATTGGTGAAAGAGATAAAGGGCTGGAGAAGGGGAATCTGATAGGAGAATATAGATGACCATGGAAGAAAGAGAAAGGGAGAGGAGCACCATAGGGAGAAGCTGGGCAGCTAAGTAGATCAGGTAAGAGAGGGAAATAGGAATGGGGAATGGTGAAGGAGGGGTTGAATTATCAGAAGTTCGGAAGGTCTTGTGTAATTGCATCCATTTCTCATTTTGCTCTCAAAACCTTATGTAAAGAAAGCAAACATACCAGTTTTTTTTTACTGTTTGCTGAACTTGTATGTTTGCTTTCAAAGATATCCTGATTCATTTAAAAATTAGTTAAAGAACTGATTAGCATTTCAGGAATCTTTCAGGTCATGAATTGCACATTTTTTTTGGTTGGTACTGAGGAGGTGTTTGGAAGTAAGAAAGCCAAATATCAGGAGCTGGTAGAGCAATGCTAGAGGCAGGGGTGAAGGACACAATGCAAGCTTATAGAGCTGGGGTGTCGTGGTTCTGCTAGCTGCTTGCTGTGCAGAACCTACTCTCTCCTTGGCATTATGGGGGCTACAAAGAAAAGAGCCAGCAGGACCATCAAAGAGGCTGCTGAGTGAGCCTCCAGATAGCTATGGACTAAGGGGTGTGACCCGTGAATCAATGCTGCTGGGACACAATCTAGGGCCTGATCAATCCTAGTTGGGTTATCTGGGTGACAGTGTCTGATGGTGAAAGACCTGACACACTCGATGACCCCAAGTTACATCATCGGTGATGTGTCCCAGCACATCCTAGGATGTATCTTAGCATCCTAGTCAACCCAGAGGGAGGACGTGGGAGGGTCTTGGTGGAAAAAAAATAGTTTTACAGGGTGCAGTCAGAAGTTCGGCTGCAATACAATTCAGGATAATTTGATAATTAATTAAGCTTAGCTGCCAAGACAGTTTTCAAATTGATTTAATCACAGCTTGTGTGTATTGTTGAGTCAGCCAAAATCTATTAGCTGGAAAAACTATTTAAAGTAAGACTTAATAAAAAAATCTTAAGATCTTTTCATATGGTGCTGTTGTCCATTAGGTAGTCTGAGATATAAATGCCCTCACAATCAGTTCAGTTCAATGCTCTGTTCTTTGAATAGTAAAAAATATCTTATTTCCATGACACATTCAGAAAAATTACAAACATATTTGATTGCAATCATATTCACATGCATACAATTAGCACGTCAATGTCTGGATACTTGTTGAATTTTCTGATGATCCATTTTTTGTGCTTCCTCAAGTATTAAACAGATTTGAAATAATTATTCTCAGTTATTTATGCAGAGTCACTTTCAAGGACTCTACAACTCATGTTCTCTATATTTGTTACATATTTATATATTATTATTTTGTTTCTCCTCTTTTTGTATTTGCATAGTATGGTACCTTTTGCACATTGCCTGTTTATCCATCTACGTTGTATGTGTTTTTTCACTGATTCTATGACGTTTCTTTATATTTACTATGAATGCCAGCAAGAAAATGGATCTCATGGTTGTATATAGTGACTTGGATAATAAATTTATTTCGAAATTTGAAAGCTTTTCCTGCTGACATGACCATTACTTACCCTGGTTTTCATCATACAACCATTTCCAAAATTTTCCAAAATCTTGCTGTGTACAAATTGGCTGCCGTGATTCCTGCAGACACTCAGTGTCAGCTGGCATTTAGGGCAGCAATGAAGGTCCTCTATCTCTGGCAGTGTTTGGGGCTTCCTACATCATATTAGTAGCTTCTTACTACTGTTAGTCATGCAAGTTCCTGCTCGAGACTCAGGTACACCATACATTCAGATGTTAAAGAATCCTTCATTGCCATTTCTGGAAAAATTTTGTTTTACCAGTCAGCATTGAGCTGAACCTGAACTGAACCCTGAGCTGAACCGCCAAACCTGGAGGACCGGCGGATCATTCTTAGTCTGGCCTCTACCTTTTGACCTGTTTGGCATGAGTAACCCTAACAAGTGCCAAAGCATAAAGCGCTGACTCTAGCCAGCTGAGCTCTCCGGGTCGTTGAAGCATGCAAGCCTCCAAATTACAACAAGGATGTGGTCCTCTTGGAGATGTATGTATTGAAAAATACTTGTTCAGTATTTTGTTCCTCTTTTTGTAAACATTCAAATTTACAGTCAATATTGATTATACCAGAATGAGGTGAAAGACATTTGTTTAAAGTTAGCATGCATTTAGCAACTTAAGTGCACGTTATCTGTTACAACTTATTCTGCACTCTTACTATTGTGCTGCTTTGCACTACCTCGAAGTACTATTTGGCAATTTGGCATACAAAACAAAGTTTTACAATGTACCTTGGTACATGTGACAATAATAAACCAATTTACAGCTACAAAGAGGAAGGCAAGTACATGAATCATTATTCTGGTTTAAGATGGTGCTGCTGAAGGCAGGTAATGACCTACAGGCAGTTTTCAAAGCAATAAATACAACTGAATACTTTATTAATAACACTTTTTCTGTAAAAATTATAGTAAACAATCACTGCAAACAACAGAGGTGAGGAAAGGCTAGGCTGAGTTGGAGGGTCGAGTGTGAGGGTAAGAGACAGACTTGGAGAGAGTTTAAGGCATGTTTGAGGAGCAAGCGAAGCCCCCCTTCTTTTCCAGTCTTGGCCTGAAACATGGATTGTACTCTTTTCCATAGATGTTGCCCAACCTGTTGAGTTCCTCCAGCATTTCGAATGTGTTGCATGGATTTCCAGCATCTCTTGTTCCCTTGTTTGTGATTGAAAGTGAGTCTGTTGGTTATGGAAACATTCAAATAACAGGACAAGTTAAGTAGAGTGAAGTTATCCCCTTTGCTTCAAAAATCTGATGGCTGAGGGGTAGTAACTGTTTCTGAATCTGGTGGTACAAGTTCTAAGGTTCTTATACCTTCTTCCTGATGGCAGCAGTGAGAACAGAAAACGTAGCCAGCCAATTCCACTGAACAGTTCTCTCCTAGGGAAGTAGCTCTTTGGCATTCATTACCATGATAATTTGTGGAGGCTCAATCATTGGTTCAAAACTGGGACCAATGGATGTGATATAACCATATAACCATCTAACAATTACAGCACGGAAACAGGCCATCTCGGCCCTTCTAGTCCGTGCCGAACTCTTACTCTCACCTAGTCCCACCGACCTGCACTCAGCCCATAACCCTCCATTCCTTTCCTGTCCAAATATCTATCCAATTTAACTTTAAATGACAACATTGAACCTGCCTCAACCACTTCTGCTGGAAGCTCCTTCCACACAGCTACCACTCTCTGAGTAAAGAAGTTCCCCCTTATGTTACCCCTAAACTTTTGCCCTTTAACTCTCAAAGAAATCTTAAAGAAATTTAGAGAAATGCGGAGAATGCAGTGAGATGGAGAGATGACGCAGCAGACTGTTATGAGACAAATAGTCTTTTTTTTTAATTTTATTGAGATACAGTGTGGAATAGGCCTTCAAGGCCCATTGCCCAGCAACCCCCAATTTAATTCTAGCCTAATCACTGGGCAATTTACAATAACCAATTAATCTACCAACCTGTATGTCTTTGGACTGTGGGAGGAAACCCACGTAGTCACAGGGCAAACATACAAACTCCTTATAGGCAGAAGAAGGAATTGAACATGGGTCACTGGTACTGTAAAGCATTGTGCTAACCATTATGCTACCATACTGCCTTCTCTTCATCCTGTTTATTATCTTCTTGAGACCGAGATCCAGACATGAATAGACTGCATTGACAAGAAAATAAGAAAGAATAATCTTTTCCTTGCTGTCTAATTCTGTCAGTATATAAACTTTAGAAACACGAAGGAAAACAAATTTAAATAATTTCCATTAATACAAAATAAATGATCAAACATTCAACGCAATGTCAAAGAAGAACTTGCATATCTCAAAATCATTGCAATTTTATCAACCTGATTTTATCACTGAGAAATCAAATATATTTCTCAAGGAAAATGTTCAATTACTTCTGTCAAATCTGCCGCAAGTAAAATGGAACAAATCCTTCGCATATTTAATCTTATCCTAAATCTCCTTTGCTCGCAGGTCAGACACATGAAAGAAATGTTATGTAACTACATCCGTTACATAATAAATACCCTGCAGCCTCCAAGCAAAATTGTCAGCGCTGAACAATCAGTTTGGTCTGTGAGTCAGGTGTCTCCACTTGATCAAAGTGATAATCCGAAGTAACGCATAACTTCAATCTTCAAAAATCAATCTTTTTTTTATCAGACAAGAAACACTTTGCCTCTTGTCAGTCATGTACATTTCTGGCATCAGATTTTATGAGTGGTGACTTCAATAAATCATGACTTTCTCAAGCTAAATCCTCACTTCCCTTCCTCCAGACAGCACAGAACAATACGGTAGCATAGTGGTTAGTGCAACTGTTCATAGCAACCTCCGATTGCTGCTTTTGTCTCCATGACTGCATGGGATTCCTCCCAAATTCATTCAGTTAAGGCAGCACCAGTGACCCAGGTTCAATACCCACCATTGTTGGTGAGGAGTTTATACATTCTCCCCATGACTGCGTGACTTTCCTACGAGTGCTCTGGTGTCTTCCCACAGTCTAAAAATTTACCTGTTGTTAGGTGAATTGGTCATCGTAAATTGTCCTGTCATTAGGATAGGGTTAAATTGGGGGATTCTGATCAGCGTGCTCAAAGGGCCAGAAAGGCCTACTCTGAGCTCTTTCTCAATAAATCGCTAAGTTGTGGGCATGTTATGCAAACCATGTATTTCACTAATGTGCTATGTTCTAATATACAGCATTGTGCAAAAGTTTTAGGCACGTATATATAGTTATTGTAGCTAAGACTTCTGCATAGTTCTGTGTGTGTCAGCACGCGGAGGAAAGAGACTGTAAATCTGGCGAGAGCGAAGGTTGTGGGGAACGGCAAAGCTGAAGCATCGCTGGAGGGATGTGGGACAGGTGGAAGATAAGGAATGCCTGGGGTGGGGTTGGCACAGGTGTAGGCACACCCAGCCCTGACACACCAAGAAAAGTCATTTGATTCCAAACGATTGGTTTATTAACCATTATGGAATGTCTGTCTGGTGCTTCCTGCTCCCTCCCCTCTCCTTTCCCCTCTCCCTACCCCTCTCCCACTCTCAGTCCACAATAGAGACCCACATCAGAATCACGTTTATCAGCAGTCTCATATGTCATGAAATTTGTTTTTTTTTTGTGGCTGCTGTACAGTGCAATACATAGAATTACTGCAGTACTGTGCAAAAATTCTTAAGCACCCTAGCTATATATATGTGTCTAAGTCTTTTGCACAGCACTCTACATGTGACAAATAAAGCTAACTTTTAAAAATATTTCAACAATCCATCAATGCTTCTTCTGGATCTCAGCTCTTGAGTTACACATACATCTTGGAAAGCTCTCTTTTCTTGATTCAGAAGGTCATAGATTCAAATTCCTCTCCAGAAACGTTTGCACACAACTCTAAGTTGGCACATTATTCAATCATTTTACACTGAGAGGAGGGTGCATCGACCACCACAGTTAGAAGCAGGAGTACTTCATATAACCCCGCAAGCCTGTGTCCCATTCAATATCATTACCAATCCTGTATATCATTTCTTGTGGAGCGTTACTGTGGAATAGTGATTAAGTTACCAGTCTTGCAGCCAGCATTCCAAATCATTGATCCAGAAATATGAGTTTACATCCCATCATAGCAACTGAGGAATTAAGTTTGAGTAATTAGATAAAAATGTCAAACTACTGATCTAAGTAACATGGAAACTACCTGATCAAAATATTTCTAGCGTGGTGAAAATCTGCTCTCTTTTCCCAGTATGGCCAATATCTTACTCCAGAATAGTGGACTCTTAATTTCTCCTCAGTTCAGGATCACATGGTGATGGACAATAAATACCAACATTACCAGTGACATCAACATCTGGTGAACCACTAAAAAATCTGCTTTTCAGCTCTATTCAAATTCTATAATATTCCTCTCGAATGCTATCAAATAAGGAGCACCCAAGACATTTTATGACATTGAGAAGTCGAAGTATATGGGCCCAGTGGAGGGAAGCAGAATTGAGGTAAAAGATCTGCCATAGCCTTAGTAAGGCAATGAACAACCGACCGAATCAACTCAGAGGTTGAGCAGCATCTGTGGTAGGAAAGGGGTTGTCGATGTTTCAAGTGGAAACCTTGTCTCCTGATCTAAGGTTTCAATGTAAAACTTTGATAATACCTTTCCTCCCACTGATGGTGCTTGGCCCATTGAGAAGCTCCAGCAGGGTGTCCATTGCTTCAGATTCCAGCATCTGCAGTTTCTTGTGCCTGCTTGATCTTAATGAATGGTGGAGTAGGCTAAAAGAGCCAAGTTGATTCCTGCTTCTATCTCTTACATTAACAATTTGTTAACACAGAACAGTACCTCAGAGGGACAGGATCTTAAACCCACAAGTCTATAACTGGGCTGTGAGGCTCGAAGGGCCAGAAGGGCCTATTCTGGGCAGTAGCTCAATAAATAGATAAATAGATAAATTCAATGAAAAGAGGGACAGCACTGCAGCTTCATCGTACAAAGGATGATGCATGTTTGGAATGAGCAGGCTCATTAGCAACATGTAAAAGACATAAAAGACATCGAGATAAGTACATGACTAAGAGACATTCAGAGAGCTATGGACCAAATGTGGGCAAGTGGGACTAGGTCACTGGAGAATACTGTGGGCTTGCACCAGTTGGGCTGAAAATCCTGTTTGTTATCTGTATGACTCTATCAGAGCAAGTTCTTAAGATATTTTCAGATTGATGGAAAACCACCAAAACAAAATCAAAATGTCAGAGTCATAGAGCACTGTAGCACAAAAGCAGGCCATTTGGTCCTTCTAGTTTGATCTGAACTATTATTCTGCTGAGTTCCATTGGCCTGAACACAGACCATTGCCCTCCATACCACCATCTGCCTACCCAAATTTCTCTTAAGTGTTGAAATCCACCACTTCCCCTGGCAGCTCATTCCACACTCTCACCACCCTTTGAGTGAAGAAGTTGCTCCTCATGTTCCCCTTAAACATTTCACCTTTCACCCTCAATCCATACTCTTTAGTTCTAGTCTCACCTAACCTCAGTGGAAAACCCTGCTGGCATGTTTCCTATCTGTACATGTATATTTAAGATTTCAATAATATTTGAGTAAACTTGTGTGTATATATAACATGCCTCACTAAAAGTAAAGATAAAATTAATCTCATATTCCTGGACTCCCATCTTCATTTGAATTAGAGTAATGTATTGAAGTTACAAGACGTGACATAATTTTGTATACTTCTATCAAATTTTGCCTCATTCTCCTATGCTCCCGAGTCAATAAGATTTAGTGGGAAAACAAGAGTGTAATTAATCTGCTGGTATCTGAGAAAATCCAGTTTTGTAATTTTTGGGAATTTTTCAGCATAGCTTTTTATTGATGGAATTTTCAAAAATCATGGCTCCAAGCAGTGCGTGGGTTAACATTGAAGTTACAGTTACACTCAACACTTTGAAATATGATGGAGGATTGACGTTTGCCCTCAGAGCACCTTGATTTAAAGTACATAAGTTTATTTTTAAATGAGAAAAGCAACAGGTGGGAATTTTTCAGTTTTTCACAGACCAAAGAAGTTATTAGTTAAGCAAGCTGGAGGTATAAAGAGTTTGAGCAAGGGAAGTCAAAAGAAAAATGAAGCTATTCATCACATGGAGAGCCAGCACATTCTGTAGCTTTAATCTTCTTCAAGGGCAGATTGGAGAATGAGTTTTCAGGGACTTCATTAACACCAGCTGCAGTGTGTCATAACCAATGGAAAAAAATGTGTTCAAAGGCAGCTCCATTTTGCTAGAATGTTTCTTTTCCACCAATTTTTTCTCTCTTCTTAGATTGTTGATGCATCAATGGGGAAGGAAATTCAGTTAAGATGGGGTATGTGATAAATGGAGAAGGAGAATATTGATTGCTGCGTTAAAGCAAATTAGTTCCTAGGTTGGCAGCACCATGAGATGGAGGAGAGGTGAACATTTGGAAATGCATACAGTATTGGAGAGGAACAAGAGAAAACCTGCAGCAGTAAAAGGCCACTGAACACGTTCAATTCAAATTCTGGCCACAAACTATTGATTCCCCACAACGGGAAATACTTCAATAAAAGCAAAAAGTGCAGGAAATTCTCAGCAGGTCAGGCAGCAACTACAGAGAGAAACAAAGAAAGTCAAGTCAAGTTATTGTCATTTAACTATATACATGTATATAACATAAATAACTATAATGTACAGTGACAATAAAAAGTATTCATCCCCATGGAAGTTTTCATGTTTTATTGTTTTACAACATTGAATCACAGTAGATTTAATTAGTTTTTTTTGACACTGATCAACAGAAAAAGACTCTTTCATGTCAGTGAAATCAGAGCCTATAAAGTGATCTAAATTAATTGCAAATATAAAACACAATAATTGATTGTATAAGTGCACTCAGCATGGATTAGAAGGGCCGAGATGGCCTGTTTCCATGCTGTAATTGTTATATGGTTATATGGTTAAATTCACCCCCTGAAAGAATATATTTAGTAGATGCACTTTTGGCAGCATTTATAGCCTTGAGTCTGTGTTGATTGGTCTCTATCGGTTTTTCACATCTAGACACTGCAATTTTTCCCCATTCTTCTATAGAAAACTGCTCGAGCGCTGTCAGATTCCATGGGGATATTGAGTGTTCAGCCCTTTTCCAGTCTAGCCACAAATTCTCAGTTGGATTGTGGTCTGGACCCTAAATTGGCCACTCTAGGATATTCACATTGTTGTTTTTAAGCCATACTTGTGTAGCTTTGGCTTTATGCTTGGGGTCATTGTCTTGTTGGAAAACAAATCTTCTCCCAAGCCACTGTTCTCTTGCAGACTGCATCAGGCTTTCTTCCAGGATTTCCCTGTATTTTGCTGCATTCATTTTGCCCTCTACCTTCACTGGCCTTCCAGGGTCTCTTGCATTGAAGCATCCCAACAGTATGATGCAGCCACCATTATGCTCATGGTGTTCATGCTTAGGCCAAACACAGCGTTTAGTCTGATGGCCAAAAAACTCAATTTTGGTTTCATCAGACCATTCAACCTTCTTCCAGCTGACTTCAGCATCTCCCACATACCTTTTGGCAAACTCTAACTGAGATTTCATGTGAGTTTTTTTCCCACAGTGGCTTTCCCTTTGATACTTTCCCATAAAGCTGCAACTGGTGAAACACCCTGGCAACAGTTGCTATATGTGCAGTCTCTCCCACTTCAGCCATTGAAGCTTGTAACTTCTCCAGCGTTGTCATAAGTCTCTTGCTGACTTCCCTCACTAGTCCTCTTCTTGCATGGTCGCACAGTTTTTGAGGACAGCCTGCTCTAGGCAGATTTACAGCTATGGCGTATTCTTTCCATTTCTTGATGACTGACTTAACTGTACTCCAAGGGATATTCAGTGACTTGGAAATTTTCTTGTATCCATCTCTTGACTTGTGCTTTTCCACAATCTTTTTTTGTGGAGTGCCTTGGAGTGTCCTTTTGTCTTCATGGGGTAGTTTTTAGCCAGGATACTAACACACCAGATTTGGACCTTCCAGATTCTGGTGCATTTTTACCACAATCAATTGAAACACCTTGACTCACACAGGTGATCTCCATTTAACTAATTATGTGATTTTTAAAATCAATTGCCCACACCAGTGATGATTTGGTGTGTCATATTAACGGGGCTGAATACTTATGCACTCAATTATTTTGTGTTTTATGTTTGTAATTAATTTAGATCACTTTGCAGAGATCTGTTTTCACATTGACATGAAACAATCTTTTCTGTCATCAGTGTTAAAAAAAAATTCAAAAAAATCAAAAAAAGATTTTTTTTCAATCTTTAAGATTGAAAAAGATCTCTTTTGAGACATTGTAAGTGTTGTTACTTCAATGTACTCATGTTATTTCTTTTGTGTAATATAACAATAAAAAAGATTTGAAAAGAAAGAAAAAAAAATCCAAATTAAATCCACTGTGACTCAATGTTGTAAAACAATAAATCATGAAAACTTTCTGGGGGGGCAGGGAATTAAATAATTTTTATAGGCATTATATATAGAAATGAGACAACTATTCTCCGTACCAGGGTGTAAAGCACATAACACACATAATACACAAGAATTTATGAAGGAAATAATAAAATATATAGATAAACCACACATAACTAACAAACAAAAGTGCATAAATGTTAAACACTGTAAGTTACGGACAGATTAACCAGTGACACTTCGAATATGAGACAGCAGGGAGCTCAGGAGCTTGATTGCCTGGGGGAAGAAACTGTTTCTCATCCTGATGGTTCATGCTTTGTTTATGCATTGGAGTCTCCTACCTGATGGTAGAAAGTCAAAGAGGATGCTGAATGGATGGGTGGGATCCTTGATAATACGAAGGGCCCTGCGTACGCAGCACGGCTGATAAACGCCCCTGATAGTTGGTAGGGGGACCCTTATGATCCTCTCAGCTGATCTCACAGTCCTTTATCGGGACTTCTGGTCCGATGCTTGACTGCTCCCACACCAGATGGAGATGCAACTTGTCAGGAGGCTCTCAATGGCGCTCCTGTAAAATGCAGTTAAGACGGGTGAGGAGGTGGGGAGCCTTGCTTGCCTCAACCTTCTTCGGAAGTGGAGGTGCTGCTGTGCCTGCTTGTTCAGGAACGTCATATTAAGGAACCAGTTGAGGTCAGCCGTGATGTAACCTCTCTCTACAGAGGACCATGTATATGCAAAGAGGGATGGTTCATCTGCAGCTCCCTGAAGTCCACAATGATTTCCTTTGTTTTCTACACGTTCAAGCTAAGGTTGTTCTCATACCCATCCACCAGCTGCTCCACTTCCTCTCTATACTCTGTCCCATCACCATTCTTGATAAGGGCTACCTGCGAACTTGGTGACATGGTTAGAGCTGGATCCAGCGACAGTCATCCGTCAGCAGTGTGAACAGCAGCGGGCTGAATACACAGTTTGGGGGGCACCAGTGCTCAGCGTAATGGGACAAGGGACATTGCTGCCATATGGACTGACTGTGGCCTTACTGTTAAGAAGATCTCTGACAATGAGTTTTATTTGTCACAGGTACATAGAAATCTCAACATTTATTAGGAACTTTATTAGGGACACCTGTACACCTGTACACCTGCTTGTTAATGCAAATATCTATCAAGCAATCATGTGACAGCATCTTATTGCATAAAAGCATGTAGACATGGTCAAGATGTTCAGAATGGGGAAGAAATGTGATCTAAGTGACTTGGAACATGGAATGATTATTGGTGCCGGATGGGGTGGTTTGAGTATCTCAGAAACTGCTGTTTGCCTAAGATTTTCATGCATTACAGTCTCTAGAGTTTACAAAGAATGATGTGAAAACAAAAAAAAAGCATCTGGTGAGTGGCAGGTCTGTGAGCAAAAATGCCTTGTTAATGAAAGAAGTCAGAGGAGTATGGCCAGACTGATTCAAGCTGACAGGAATGCAACAATAACTCAAATAACCACGTGTTACAATAGTGGTGTGCAGAAGAGCGTCAATGAACAGCATCACATCGAACCTTAAAGTGGATGGGCTACAGCTGAAGAAGACCACAAACATACAGGAGGTACCTAATAATATGGCCACTGAGAGCAAGTTCGGAGCAAGAAGGCTGTGAGTGAACGGCTGATTCCTGGAGCAAAGGCAGTTTTTACTTCTCAGGGTAAAAGAGAGGCAAGACTGCACAGGCGCATGACGTCAGCCAGTAGAGCACAAAAGGTTTAAAAAGAAGACCGCCATATCCAGCGGGCAGCAGAGTGATAGGGCTTTGGCTCAACGGGCTTAGGCGGTAACAGGATGAGGCGAAGTAGGTATACTGGTTTTATTTGCGGAAAGGAGGAAGTATGTGTGTGAGGCCAGTTTTCTATGCTTGGTGGGAGGTCCTGGAGTCTGCCAGCCTCCCGGAGGGCCATACCTGCACCAGGTGTGTCGAGCTACAGCTCCTAAGGGACCGAGTTACGGAACTGGAGATGCAGTTCGATGACCTTTGCCTGGTCAAGGAGAGCGAGGAGGTGTTAAAAAGGAGTTATAGGTAGGTGGTCACACCAGGGCCACGGGAGATAGATAAGTGGGTCACAGTCCGGAGGGAGAAGGGGAAGGGTCAGGTACTAGAGAGTTCCCTGTGGCTGTACCCCTTGACAATAAGTACTCCTGTTTGAGTACTATTGGTGGGGGACAACCTACATGGGAGAAGAAACAGTGGCCACGCCTCTGGCACAGAGTCCGGCCCTGTGGCTCAGAAGGGTAGCAAAAGGAAGAGAAAGGCAGTAGTGATAGGGGACTCTATAGTTAGGGGATCAGACAGGCGATTCTGTGGATGCAGGAAAGAAACTCGGATGGGAGTTTGCCTTCCAGGCGCCAGGGTCCGAGATGTTTCAGGTCACATCCAAAATAACCTGCAGTGGGAGGGAGAACAGCCAGAGGTCGTGGTACATGTTGGTACCAATGACAGAGGTAGGAAAAGGGAAAAAACTTCTTGAAAAAAAGACTACAGGGAGTTAGGAAGGAAGTTGAGAAGCAGGACCACAAAGGTAGTAATCTCGGGATTACTGCCTGTGCCACGCGACAGTGAGAATAGGAATAGAGTGAGGTGGAGGATGAATGTGTGGCTGAGGGATTGGAGCAGGGGGCAGGGATTCAGATTTCTGGATCATTGGCACCTCTTTTGGGGTAGGTGTGACCTGTACAAAAAGGATGGGTTGCACTTGAACACCAGGGGTACCAATATCCTGGCGGGGGGGCGGGGTTGCTAAGGCTACTGGGGAGAGTTAAGTTAATTTAAGAGACCGGGGAAGAGGAGGTTGGCTCACAAATAGAGAAAGCTTGTAGACAGTGCGAGAGGGAGGATAGGCAGGTGATAGAGAAGGGTCGCGCTCAGACTGAAGTTTTGAAATGTGTCTATTTTAACGTAAGGAGTGTTGTGAACAAAGCGGATGAGCTTAGAGCATGGATCAGTACTTGGAGATATGATGTGGTGGCCATTAGATAGACTTGGATGGCTCAGGGACAGGAATGGTTACTTCAAGTGCCGGGTTTTAGATGTTTCAGAAAGGATAGGGAGGGAGACAAAAGAGTTGGGGCCATGGCACTGTCGATCAGAGATAGTGTCACGGCTGCAGAAAAGGTGGACGTCATGGAGGGATTGTCTATGGAGTCTCTGTGGGTGGAGGTTAGGAACAGGAAGGAGTCAGTAACTTTACTGGGTGTTTTATCCCAATAGTAACAGGGACATTGAGGAGCAGATAGGGAAACAGATCCTGGAAAGGTGTAATAATAACAGAGTTGTCATGATGGGAGATTTTAATTTCCCGGATTTCAATTGGCATCTCTCTAGAGCAAGGGGTTTAGATGGGGTGGAGTTTGTTAGGTATGTTCAGTAAGGTTTCTTGACACAATATGTAGATAAGCCTACAAGAGGAGAGACTGTACTCGATTTGGTATTGGAAAATAAACCTGGTCAGGTGTCAGATCTCTCAGCGGAAGAGCATTTTGGAGACAGTGATCACAACTTTATCTCCTTTACCATAGCATTGGAGAGGGATAGGAAAGCATTTAACTGGAGTAAGGGGAATTATGAAGCTATCAGGCAGGAAATTGGAAGCTTAGATTGGAAACAGACGTTCTCAGGGAAAAGTACGGAAAAAATGTGGCAAATGTTCAGGGGATATTTGTGTGGAGTTCTGCATAAGTACCTTCCAATGAGACAGGGAAGTTATGGTAGGGTACTGGAACCACGGTGTACAAAGGCTGTAATAAATCTAGTCAAGAAGAAAAGAAAAGCTCACAAAAGGTTCAGAGAGCTAGGTAATGTTAGAGATCTAGAAGATTATAAGGCTAATAGGAAGGAGCTTAAAAAGGAAATTAGGAGAGACAGAAGGGGCCCATCAAGTGTGACAGAGGGAAAGTATGTCTGGAACCGGAGGAAATAGCAGAGGTACTTAATGAATACTTTACTTCAGTATTCACTATGGAAAAGGATCTTGGTGATTATAATGATGACTTGCAGCAGACTGAATTGCTTGAGCATGTAGACATTAAGAAAGAGGATGTTCTGGAGCTTTTGGAAAGCATCAACATAGAACATAGAACATAGAACAGTACAGCGCAGTACAGGCCCTTCAGCCCACAATGTTGTGCCGACCTTCAAACCCTGCCTCCCATATAAGGCCCCACCTTAAATTCCTCTATATACCTGTCTAGTAGTCTCTTAAACTTCACTAGTGTATCTGCCTCCACCACTGACTCAGGCAGTACATTCCATGCACAAACCACTCTCTGAGTAAAAAACCTTCCTCTAATATCCCTCTTGAACTTCCCACCCCTTACCTTAAAGCCATGTCCTCTTGTATTGAGCAGTGGTGCCCTGGGGAAGAGGCGCTGGCTATCCACTCTATCTATTCCTCTTATTATCTTGTACACTTCTATCATGTCTCCTCTCATCCTCCTTCTCTCCAAAGAGTAAAGCCTTAGCTCCCTTAATTTCTGATCATAATGCATACTCTCTAAACCAGGCAGCATCCTGGTAAATCTCCTCTGTACCCTTTCCAATGCTTCCACATCCTTCCTATAGTGAGGTGACCAGAACTGGACACAGTACTCCAAGCGTGGCCTAACCAGAGTTTTCTAGAGCTGCATCATTACATCGCGACTCTTAAACTCTATCCCTCGACTTATGAAAGCTAACACCCCATAAGCTTTCTTAACTACCCTAGATGGATACTAGCTGGAACCGGATGAGATGCACCCCAGGCTACTGTGGGAGGCAAGGGAGAAGTTTACTGAGCCTCTGGTGATGATCTTTGCATCATCAATGGGAACGTGAGAGGTTCCGGAGGATTGGAGGGTTGCGGATGTTGTCCCTTTATTCAATAAAGGGAGTAGAGATAGCCCAGGAAATTATAGACCAGTGAGTCTTACCTCAGTGGTTGGTAAGTTGATGGAGAAGATCCTGAGAGACAGGATTTATGAACATTTGGAGAGGTATAATATGATTAGGAATAGTCAGCATGGCTTTGTCAAGGGCAGGTCGTGCCTTACGAGCCTGATTGAATTTTTTGAAGATGTGACTAAACACATTGATGAAGGAGGAGCAGTAGATGTAGTGTATATGGATTTCAGCAAGGCACTTGATAAGATACTCCATGCAAGGCCTATTGAGAAAGTAAGGAGGCATGGGATCCAAGGGGACATTGCTTTGTGGATCCAGAACTAGCTTGCCCACAGAAGGCAAAGAGTGGTTGTAGATGGGTCATATTCTGCATGGAGGTCGGTCACCAGTGGAGTGCCTCAGGGATCTGTTCTGGGACCCTTACTCTTCGTGATTTTTATAAATGACCTGGATGAGGAAGTGGAGGGATGGGTTAGAAAGTTTGCTGATGACACAAAAGTTGGTGGTGTTGTGGATAGTGTGGAGGGCTGTCAGAGGTTACAGTGAGACATTGACAGCATGCAAAACTGGGCTGAGAAGTGGCAGATGGAGTTCAACCCAGATAGGCGTGAAGTGGTTCATTTTGGTAGGTCAAATATGATGGCAGAATATAGAATTAATGGTAAGACTTTTGGCAGTGTGGAGGATCAGAGGGCTCTTGGGGTCCAAGTCCATAGGATGCTCAAAGCAGCTGCGCAGATTAACTCTGTGGTTAAAAAGGCACATGGTGTATTGGCCTTCATCAATCGTGGAATTGAATTTAGGAGCCGAGAGGTAATATTGCAGCTATATAGGACCCTGGTCAGACCTGACTTGCAGTACTGTGCTCAGTTCTGGTTGCCTCACTACAGGAAGGATGTGGAAGCCACAGAAAGGGTGCAGAGGAGATTTACAAGGATGTTGCCTGGATCGGGGAGCATGCCTTATGAGAATAGGTTGAGTGATCTCGGCCTTTTCTCCTTGGAGCAGAGGAGGATGAAAGGTGACCAGATAGAGGTGTATAAGATGATGAGAAGCATTGATCGTGTGTATAGTCAGAGGCTTTTTTCCCAGGGCTGAAATAGTTGCCGCAAGAGGACACAGGTTTAAGGTGCTGGGGAGTAGATGCACAGGAGATGTCAGGGGTAAGTTTTTACTCAGAGTGGTGAGTGCGTGGAATGTGCTGCCGGCAACGGTGGTGGAGGTGGATACGATAGGGTCTTTTAAGAGACTTTTGGATAGGTACATGGAGCTTAGAAAAATAGAGGGCTATAGGTAAGCCCAGTAATTTCTAAGGTAGGGACATGTTCAGCACAACTTTGTGGGTGGAAGGGCCTGTATTGTGCTGTAGGTTTTCTATGTTCTATGTTGTTGACTCAAGATGTTTACAATTAAAACTCCTTTGAGGCTGATTCACTAAGTGCTAAAGAGAAAAAAAATCAGCAGATGGGATTCTTCTCAAACTGTAAAATCCTCAGATGAAATGAGAATTCTGCTCAAAGAGAGATTAAGGTTCAATCTCCTGGCAAGCCAACAGTGAACAATCTTTGCAGGATTAGCATGTGCACTTCTACAGATGTCACTGAGTATCACAGACAGCCTAAACCTAGCTGTCGACACATCAAGACACAAGTCATGCCTTCTATAAAGGGAAAGATACTTAGGAACACACAAAATGCTGGAGGATCTCAGCAGGTCAGAGGAGAGGAATAAAGAGCTGATGTTTTGAGCCAAGACCGTTCATCGGGATCAGGGACTTGGACTGAAATGTCGACTCTTCATTCCTCTCCATAGATGCAGCCTGACCTGCTGAGCTCCTCCAGCATTTTGAATATGTTACTCTGGATTTCTAACATCTGCAGAATTGCCTGTGTTTAGGATATTAAGAAGCAACCTCTACTTTGAAAGTGAGATATGGGCAAAAGCTTGTTGGCTTGAATAACGTTCTTATCTACAAAGGTAAAATTTCAGAGTCATAGAGTCATACAACACAGAAACAGGCCCTTTGGCCCATCATGTCTATGTTTATAGTTTTACCTATCTGTACATTAGGTGCATATACTTTGAAGTTATGGTTACTGGAGTACTTGTCCCTCTGCCTCGACCACCTCCTCTGGCAGTGTGTTCCAGATATCAAAGATTCAAGGTACAATTATTATTAACGTATGTATACACAATAAATCTCCGAGATTCGACCTTCTGCAGGCAGCCAAGAAACAAAGAGATACCATGGTACCCATTCAAGAAAACATCAGGTATCCAACACATGAAGAAAGAACAAATTGTGCAAATGGCAAAATAACAAGCTAACAACACATAGTATATAATGCATCAAACCAGGAGTCCAGTAGTATTCAGTTTAGTTCAGTTCTGCGTTGTGTCATGAGCCCACTGCAGGCCGTAGGGCAAAGCATTCTTTGCTGAAATGCCCCAATCCACATCGATCGCCCTGATCAAACAGCTCAAAAACTAGTAACCAGGATCACATGCAAGATGAACCCCAAAATGAGTCCACAGCCTCTCCAAACAAGCCTTGTAACACAAATCCCAAGACTCCTGCACTTTCAAATATCTCTGTGCGGAAACCTTTCATCTCTAATCTTCCCAAAGCACTTTCCTCTCCCATTAAACCTCTGCCCGCTTGTTTCAAACAGCTGCAGCACAGGAAAAAGATTCTTGCTATCCATCTTCTCTATGCATTTTATAGTTTTATATATCTCTTAACCCTAGAGAAAATAAACCCAATCTATCCAATATCTCAAACACGGGGAAATCTTCAACACACATAAAAATTGCTGGTGAATGCAACAGGCCAGGCAGCATCTATAGGGAGAGGTACAGTCGACGTTTCGGGCCGAGACCCTTTGTCAGGACTGAAAGGTCAACTGTACCTCTTCCTATGGATGCTGCCTGGCCTGCTGCGTTCACCAGCAATTTTTATGTGTGTTGCTACCCAATATCTGTTGATAATGAAAAACCTTCAATCCGGGAAACATCCTGGTGAGTCTCCTCTGTAGCCTCTCCAATGCAGTCACATCTTTCCTGCTAACACACTCAAAATGCTGGAGGAACTCAGAGGACTAGGCAATATCTATGGACAAGTGTACAGTTGATGTTTCATGCCAAGACCCTTCAGCAGGACTGCTGATCAGCTTCTTTCCTGATGAAGGGTTTTGGCCTACGAAGCCAACTGTTCATTTCCCTCCATCAATGCTGCTTCCTTCTAGTTCCCCACCTTCTTACCTTTATTCCACTGACCACTGTCCTTTCCTATTAGATCCCTTCTGCTTTAGCCCTTTACCTCTTCCCTCTTTCCCTTCCCAGTTTCTCACTTCATCCCCTCTCACCCACCCACCTTCCTCCTCACCTGGTCTCCCCTATCGCTTGCCAGCTTGTACTCCTCTCCTCTTCCCACTTTCTTATTATGACTTCTTCCTCCTTTGTTTCCAGTCCTGATGAAAGGTCTTGGCCTGAAACATCAACTCTGTTTCCCCTCAGAGATGCCCCCTGACCTGCTGAGCGTTCCAGTTCCAGTTCTTCTGCATTGCCCAAGCTTCCCAGCACCTGTAGAACTGCTTGTGTAAATTACTATCATTGCCCATCTTTCCGCGACAACCAATAGCATTCAAATCAATAAATTCCTGCTATCCTGAGATCACCATTGACTGGACAATTCATACAATTAATTTACTTTTACATTTCTGGAGAGTGTATGTCACTGGAAGTACAAGAAGGGTTATCCATTCCCAACTGGCTGAGAACATAAGTGACATGTAAGAGTTAACCATGGATCAACCACTGTCCTGAGCAAAGATGACAGATTTCTTTCCCTGAAGGACATTGGTAAATCAAAAGACTTTTTATAATAATCTATTAGTTTCAGAGTCTTTGTGACATTATCTCAATAGAGTTATAGAATTATACATCATGGAAACAGATCTTACAGCCCAATGACTGTTATGGCCATTGTTGGAGCCATTGTATGTTAATAATACTTCTTTTTAAGATTTGTACTTTTTAACAAACTCATTTATTTTTCACAATCACTGGCAGGAAGTGTTATAGCATCTAGACTAACAGTTTATCACCTTTCTCATTTTTCATTTGCTAGGTTTTAGGTTTCAACAGGTACATTTCATGTCAGAGAAATGTATACAATATACATCCTGAAATTATTTTTCTGCGCAGACATCCATGGAAACAGAGCAGTGCCCCAAAGAATGAATGATAGTTAAATGTAAGAAACCCAAAGCCTCCCACAGCTTTCCCCTCCCACATACAAGCAGCAGCAAGGCAACAAACCCCCTCTCCCCACCAGCAAAAAAGCATCGGCGCCCCCCACCAAGCACTCAGGTGTGCAGCAAAGCATCAATAAAGACACAGACTCGCAGTACCCCAAAGACTACTCATTCACCTGGTATTCGACACACCACCGGCTCTCTCCCTCCCTAATGAGGGAAAAAGAGGTGTCCCCAGTTCACAGCAAGGGGGAGACATAACAAAATAACTCACTGATTTATGATGTTAAAAGTCGGTTGTGTCGCTTTTTCTGAGCTCTGTGCCTCTGGGCACACAGCCAGCAGCCAGCCCGCTGCTACCCATCTTCCTCGTACTCCTGTGATGCATCAGTCACCTGCGGCCGCAGCACCAGCCTGAATCAGCTCGCCTGCACAGCCATGAAAATCCGGCACCCTGAAGGCATGCTGGTCTTCTAGGCCCTGTCCTTAGCATATCGAAAAGCGGCCAGTTGTGAGGCCCTGAGAGCGGGTCCCATTCCTGCAAGGAACCAAAGTCAGAGTGCAACTCCAGGTCAGGGTTTTCAAAAGAACCTTGAAAGGGAAATAAAGAGATACCAAAGATAGAAATAAGTCTGTTTCCACGGATGCAAACAAAGGAGTCACTATTCAGTGCCATCATCGCTCAGCTCCGTCTCTTCCACGTACATTACCCATGTAATGTAATTGTTTTAATTACTGTATGTAGCCTATTAACTAATGTACTCTTATCTAAGGAATTGCCCTTAACTTATCTATTAAAGTCATAGATTTTTCAGAAACGCCATCTTGGCTTCTTCTATATTCCTTTGTCTATACACCTCTCAGTATCATTTCTCAACTCTTTATTTAGTTTGCTTAGTATTTGTATGCTTGTTTTTACTTCAAAATAAACTGAAATCTTGAAAGTAAGACTGCTCATCATTCCTGATTCCTAGAAGAACCAAAGAATCAGAAAATAAATGGATATCCAATACCATCTAAGCTAGTCTCATTTAACTGCATTTGACTCACATCCCTCAAAACCAAGGGTTCCCATCCTGTTTTTGTGCCATAGACCCCTACCATTAACTAAGGGGTCCATGCTGACCCCAGGTTGGGAACCCCTGCTCTAAGTTCTTCCTATTCATCCTGTCCAAGTAACTTTTAAATGGTACTCATGTACCTGTCCCAACCATGTCTTCTAGAGGCCCTTTTCATATGCCCACCACCCTCTGGGTGAAAAAAATTACGCCTCGTTCCCATTAGATCTTTCCACTCTCACGTTAAACCTGAGCCCTCTAATTCTTAATTCCCCAACCCTGGGGAAAGACTGTGTACATTCACTCTATCTATGCTCATCATGATTTTATATACAGTACTTGGCAGCGTAGAGCACTGAAAGTAATCCAAGGATTACAACTTTAGAAGTTGCGTTTGTTTTTAATCTGCCTCCTAGCCTCATAAATCTAAGTTGCAGGTCCAAATCCATTAATTCACCTTTATAATTAACAAGTCATGGAGTGATAATCCACAAAAAGGCCCATTGACCATCAATCACCAATTCCCGCATTAATTCTACATTTTATGCTCCTCATATTCACATCAACCTCCTCCAAGATTCTAGCACTTACCTATTTTAGGAGTATTTTGCAATTGCCAATTTACATGTTGCTGGGAACTCAGCAGATCAGGCAGCATCAGAGGAGGGGAATACATAGCTGATGTTGCAGACCAAGATCCTTCATCAAGACTGGCGAGGAAGGGCACAGAAGCACATCCCTCTGGTTTGGTGCCCAGCTCCTTTGCTTTATCCCATGGTTCACTGTCATCAACTATCAGATTCTTTCTTCAGCTCTTTACCTCTTTCTCCTATCCTCTCCCAGCTTCTTACTCTCCCTCCTTCCCACTCACCTGGTCTCACCTACCAGCTTATATTCTACTCCCGCCCTACACCTTCATATTCTGGCTTCTGTCCCCTTCCTTTCCAGCTTGAATGTCCATTGATTCTGCTGATTCTGCAGATTCTGCCTGACTTTCTGAGTTCCTCCAGCATTTTGTGAATGTTGCTCAAGATTCCCAGATTCTGCAGAATCTCCTGTGTGTACATGTCTATGGGAAATGGGTGGCCTAATATCACATTTAGTAGAGCTGCTGCCTAGTAGTAGTAGTAGTAGTAGTAATAATAATAATAAATAACAATAATAATAACAAACAACAGGAATTCTGCAGATGCTGGAAATTCAAGCGACACACATCAAAGTTGCTGGTGAACGCAGCAGGCCAGGCAGCATCTCTAGGCACTTATCCTTGTAAGCGGAACAAGTGCTACACATGCCCTTACACTTCCTCCCTTACCACCATTCAGGGCCCCAGACAGTCCTTCCAGGTGAGGCGACACTTCACCTGTGAGTCGGCTGGGGTGATATACTGCGCCTGGTGCTCCCGATGTGGCCTTCTCTATATTGGCGAGACCCGACGCAGACTGGGAAAACGCTTTGCTGAACACCTACGCTCTGTCCGCCAGAGAAAGCAGGATCTCCCAGTGGCCACACATTTTACTTCCACATCCCATTCCCATTCTGACATGTCTATCCACGGCCTCCTCTACTGTAAAGATGAAGCCACACTCAGGTTGGAGGAACAACACATTATATTCCGTCTGGGTAGCCTCCAACTTGAAGGCATGAACATCGACTTCTCTAACTTCCGCTAATGCCCCATCTTCCCCTCGTACCCCATCCATTATTTATTTTTATACACACATTCTTTCTCTCACTCTCCTTTTTCTCCCTCTGTCCCTCTCACTATACCCCTTGCCCATCCTCTGGGTCCCCCCCCTTGTCTTTCTTTCCCCATGATCCTCTCATATCCCCTTTGCCAATCACCTGTCCAGCTCTTGGCTCCATCCCTCCCCCTCCTGTCTTCTCCTATCATTTTGGATCTCCCCCTCCCCCTCCCACTTTCAAATCCCTTATTCACTCTTCCTTCAGTTAGTCCTGACGAAGGGTCTCGGCCTGAAACATCGACTGTACCTCAACAATAATAATACTTGTTATTATTATTAACTTATAGAAATATTTTCATACAGATGATGAAGTTCAAAGTGTTTTACTATGGGATAAAGTGCAAACATGACATTAAAATAAAAATAAATATAAACATGAAAATAAAAGACAAAATGATGTTAGTTAAACGAAAGGTTATACATAAATTTGTTTTGAGCTAGCATTTAAAAATGTCAGCTGAGTCTGATTCACCTATATTTTTAGATATCGAATTCCATAGATTCGGTAGACAGTTGAAAAACGCTGACCTGTCAATGATGTTTTTGAGGGAGATTGTTTAAATGTAAGAGATCAGCCAAAGGAGACCTGAGAGCTCGAGCAGGATTATAAAACAAAAGTGATTCTGTGATGTACTCCAGTCTGAGACCATTCAGACATTTAAAAACAAAGAAGAGAACTTTAAAATCAATTCTAAAAGATACAGAAAGCCAATGCAGAATAGTTAGAATGGGAGTGATATGATCCCTCATCCCGGTTTTAGTTAAAAGACTAGCAGTGCTGTTCTAATTGAGTTGAAGTTTGTCAATAGATTGCTTTGGAATGTCAGTGTTTTGCAGTAATCCTATCTGTATGACATAAAGGCATGAAATATTTTTTTCAGCATCATTATGTGACAGAAATAGATTTAACTTTGCAATACTTCTGAAGTGTAGAAATGCTCATGGCACCGAAGACCTAGGTTTGATCTTGAGCTCTGGTCCTGCCTGTGTGGAGTTTGTATTTTCACCCTGTGAGCTGGTAGGTTTCCCTTGAGTGCTCTGGTTTCCTCCCACATGTCGAAGATGGGCAGGATGACGGGTTAGCTAGTCACTATAATTTCCCCCTCGAGCACAAGTGAGTGGTAAGATCAGAACCAGGCTTATTATCATTGACATAAGTTGTGAAATTTGTTTTTTTGTGAGGTAGCAGTACAGTGCAATACATAAAATAATCATAAGTTACAACAAAAATATATCAATAAATAATGCCAAACAGGATTAATGAGTTAGTGCTCATGGAGCATTCAGAAATCTGTTAGCGGAGGGGAAGAAGCTGTTCCTAAAAGTTCAGTGTTTGTCTTCAGGCTCCTGTACCAGCTTCATGATGGTCATAATAAGAAGAGGACATGTGGGAAGTAGTGAGGGGACTTATTGATGGATGCTGCCCTCCTGAGGCATTGTCTATTGAAGATGACCTCGATGGAGTGGAGACCAGTGCCCATGATGTAGCTGGCTGAGTTTATAACCCTCTGCGGTTTTTTTTGATCCTGTGCATTGGAGCCTCCTCACCAGACAGTGAAGCAACCAGACAGAATACTCTCCAGGGTACATCTGTGGAAATTAGGCAGAGTCTTTGTGGCATACCAAATCTCCTCAAACTCCTCATGAAGTTGAGCCAATAGCATGCATTCTTGTGATTGTGTCACTGTGTTGCACCCAATATCTGAAGGAAATTGATGAGGATATGGGAAGAATAAAATGGGATCAAAGTTTAAAGTACATTTATTATCAAAGTATATATGCACATTATACAGCCTTGAGACTTTGCAGCCACAAAACAAAGAAACCCAAAAGAACCCATAAAAAAGACCCAATGTCCAGAGAGAAAAAAAATCAATTGCGCAAACAAATAAAAGTAAGAAAATAGCATTCAGAACAAAAGTGAGTCTACAGACACAAAGCCCAGAACAGCCGGAGCAGGTCATAGCTTCAGCATCAGTTCAGTGCAGAGCCGAGTAAACATTGCGGTGCAGCGAGCAGAACCAGCCAGAACCCTTCCTCCTGTCCTGACACCCTACCTTTTCAATCTGGCATTATTGACAATCCTGACAACCAGGTCAGGCATGACCTTATTGAATCAACAGAACAGATGATGCTCCTATTTTTTAAGTTCTTATGAATAGTTGTAGGATAACTTAACGGGTAACAGATGACAGACTTTGTTCATAATCGTAACTGTTCTACATAATTCACAAACACTGTCATTGATTTGTTGTGTTCACTTTAAGAGGCGGTGTCTGATATAATGGCATCAGTGTAAGGTGACTGCTTTTGGTTTATTCGTAATGGAAGTATTCTGCAGCTTTTGCTAAACACATAAAATGGCTGTTACATGTTTTATTCACAAAATCCTACACAATTAAAAAGCATGGTTGACGGTCAGTGCAGATTTATTTGTTGAAAGTCCTGCTTCTGTGTTCTATCTCTTGAATGATGATGTCTGCCATCTGCAAAAAATCCTGTACAATCCCAGGAATTATGTGCAAACTCTACACATATAGCACCAGAGATCAGGATTGAATCCAGGTCACTAGAATTGGGAGGAAGTAAGCTTTTCTAGTTTGGCTGTGTGCCATATCGTGTGTTTAATACCCATATGAACCATGTCTTTAGGGTTTGCTTAGCAAGCCTCCACTATGTAACTATGGTGGTTCCTGGACAATTAATGTAGTACGTTCATACTTGAAGTGCACAAATCTGAACTATGAGAAATCATATGTTTAGGTTTAAAAAGTTTTGTATCAATTGAAGCATCAGCTCATACAGCTCAAATGGTCTATGCTGACCAAGATTCCCATCTAACTCAGTCCAATCTGCCTGCATTCAGCCCATATACTTCAAAGTACTTCTTGGGTGGTGGGGTGGAGATACATCTCTAACAAAGTAGGTGTAAAGCGCTCCTTCCTTCCGCTAGCCTGAAGGTCACCTTTGGACAAGATGTAACACCTGCTTAGCCCCAGATCAGGATCATGTGAAGTCATGCAAGCAGGTGGTGGATGGCCATATGAGCAACTGGTGCATAGCACAAGTCCTGGTTATGCGACCACTGACACCAGGCGACAATCTCTGAGGAGTATTGATAATGTCTGGGGTCACCCATCTTGTAAAGACATTGCCCAGAAGAAGGCAATGGCAAAGCACTTCTGTAGAAAAAATTGCCAAGAACAATCATGGTCATAGATGATGGCTGCTTACGTCATACAACACAGGACAAAATGATGATGCTGATTTCTACGTTCTGAAGAAGGGTCTTGGCCCAAACATCAACTGTCTGGTCATTTCCATGGATACTGTCTGACCTGCTGAATTCCTCCAGCATTTTGTGTGCTTTACTTCTCAACCCTTCTTTGAATGTTGGAGATTTTTTACACAGACAGTGGTGAGTGCCTGGAACACACTGCCAGAGGTGGCAATAGAGGTTGGCACAATAGGGAGATTTAAGAGACTTGCAGACGTGTAGACGGGCATCATGGCCTCATGGGCAATAACCTCACCAAGACATCTTCAAAAGACAATCCCTCAAAAAGGTGACTTCCATCATTAGGGACTCCCATCACCCAGGACATGCCCTCTTCTCAGTGCTACCATCAAGGAAAAGCACAGGAGTCTGAAGACACACACACACAACTTCTTCCCCACTCTCATCATATTTCTGAATGGATAGTGAACCCATATATACTACCCACTGCTTTTATTTTCCTTTGTTTTGCTATACTTATATATTTAATTATATACGGTATATATTCTGTATTGTAGTGTCAAAATGGCTGTTATGATGCATCCAGTGTGGTCGTGAAGTGGGTAGTGTTTGTAGCTCTCACTTTTAGCTTCCACTGCCGGCTAGCCGTCCTGTGAAAAGGAGAGCCGAATATGTAGATCTCTCCCTACCAGTACCTTGCCTCTCCAACAGCTAGTCTCAAGTAGTGCCTCCTCGCTGGTGACACACAGAAACGGAACTTCTTTCAGACTCAGCTGAACTACAGAGGATGGGGAGAAGGTCTGGCCCCTACACACATAACACGCAGGCCACCTGTGTATGCACACGCCCTGGTGCTTGTGAACCAGATCCCCAGCTATGGGTAAATAGCCCCACTGCCTTGTGGGAAGCCTCGGAAGTGACAAAGGCTACGGGAGTAAAACCCAAATGGCAAATCCGGAGTGGAGCTCCTAAGGCCGCTCGACATCATTGAACATTCTTCCTGCAGCTCCTGCAGCCAAGCTGGTGCCAAACATATTGCTTCATAAGCTTTCCTTTGGTCTGCACTGGTGAGGCTGAGAGGGATCTTGGCGACTGGGCATCTCAGGATCTCCGTACCTTCCACCCGGGATGATAATCATCACCCATTGTCCATCAAGACAGATGAATTTTAATTTATAGTTCTTTAAATTAGGTATTGCAAAGTACTTTTGCCACAAAAAACGATATTTCACAAAAAATTCCAATGATATTAACGATTCTGATTCTGCTTCTGGCGAGGATGAAAGAAAAATGGAGCATCATGAGCAGTGTAAGTGGAAAGGGTTAAATGACCATGGAGTATGTCATCATATGTAGTATATCGACCTAGTATATAGGTCGGCACAACGTCATGGGCAAAGAGCCAGTAGTGCGCTGTACTGTTCTATCCTCCATATTATATTTGGATAAACATGGACTGATCAAGGATAGTCAGCATGGCTTCGTGCGTGGTAGATCATGTCTAACCAAACTTATAGAGTCTTTCGAGTAACTTGTCAGAAAGTGGATGAAGGTGAGGCAGTGGAAGTTGTCGAAATGGACTTCCACAAAGTCCCGCATGGGAGGTTGGTCAAGAAGTTTTGGTCGTTCGGCATTCAGAATGAGGTAATAAATTGGATTAGAAATTGGCTTTGTGGGAGAAACAAGAGTGTGGTCACAGTGCGTTGCCTCTCTAACCAGAGGTCTGTGACCAGTGGTGTGCCACAGAGGTTGTTTGTCATCTATATCAATGATCTGGTGAACTGACTTAGCAGTTTGGCGGATAACACCAAGAATACAGGTGTAACGGATAGTGAGGAAGACAATCATGGCTCGCAAAGGGATTTGCATCAGCTGCACAAGTAGGATGGAAAATAGCAGATGGAATTTAATGCAAACAAATGTGAGGTATTGCATTTTGGTACGACCAACTGGGGTAGGTCTTACATAGTGAACAGTAGGGCACTGAGGAGCCTGGTAGAACAAAGGGATCTGGAAATACAGTTCCATAATTCACTGAAGGTGGCATCACAGGTAGGTAGGGTCATAAAGAAAGCTTTTGGCACATTAGCCTTCATAAATGAGTGTATCTAGTACAGAAGATGTTAAAGTTATATAAGACGTTGGTGAGGCCTAATTTGGAATATTGTGTGCAGTTTTGGTTACGTACCTATATAGGAAAGATGTAAACAAGGTTGAAAGAGTGCAGAGAAAATTTACAAGGACGTTGCTGGGTCTGGAAGATATGAGTTACAATGAAAGATTGAATAAGTTAGAACTGTATTCTTTAGAACATGGAAGATTGAGAAGGGATTTGATAGAGGTATACAAAATTATGAGGGGTATAGTTAGGGTATATGCAGCATGTTTTTTTCCCACTGAGGTAGGGTGGTACAGGTCCACAGTCCCTTATCCGAAATCCTTTGGACCAGTTGCATTTCAGAATTCAGAATTTTTCAGATTTCAGAAAATTGATAATTATGTTGATAATTAACCTGTTTCAGTGCCAGTGGACTTTAGGACCCGGGGGAGCTCCGGACCTATGCACGTTCTCCTGTATACTTTAAATCATCTCTAGATTACTTATAATACCTAATACAAAGTAAATGCTATGTAAACAGTTGTTATACTGTATTGTTTAGGGAATAATGGCAAGAAAAAAGTCTGTACATGCTCAAACAACAAGTGCTGGAGAGAGAACTTCCGGGTTTTCCTGATCCGCGCTCTTTTACAAATACTACTGCGGTTTATTTATAGAGTAATATACCGATAAATGAAATAGTGAGATAATTATAGACCATAAATACACTAGTACATTTTATTTCCAACAAAAACATTCAATAAGACTTAAAAATATACAGCTTCAAATGAACCAAATCAAACACATGGTAAATGACTTATTGGAATAAATGTAGAACGTAAATACTCTAGGATATATACAGGTTCAAACTAAGCTAAATACGTACAGGTACCTCTAGTTCAATTGCATTATGTCTGCAAACAAAGCTAAATACTCTACAGATACCTAATGGGCCAGGAACGGGATTCTCAAGTTATGAAGCAGCACCACAACAGACGGTATTTTTAAACATTTCTTCAAGTGTCATCTGTCTCATTAACATAGGTTTATGTCTAAGCAATCTCTCTTTAACTGAGTAAACTGCAATAATCTGTTGCTCACTGATAAATGCATGTTGTTCAAGGCCAGCAATTAACTTGAATTGAGTGATGTCAGCTGTTGGTGTGCCAAACAAGTCTTGTTACGACACGTTCCACACTCCATGAAAAAACTTCGGTTTTCGGAGCTTTTCGGTTTTCAGAATTTCGGATAAGGGACTGTGGACCTGTACTACAGGTCATGGTTTAAGGGTGAAAGGTGAGAAGTTTAAGGGGAAGATCAGGGGAAATTTCTTCACTTAGAGGATCGTGAGAGTGTGGAATGAGCTGCCAGCACAAGTGATACATGCGAGCTCGATTTCAACGTTTAAGGGTTTGGATAGGTATATGGATGGTAGGGATATGGAGGGCTATGATTCCAGTGCAGATAGTTGGGAATAGCCGGTTTAAATGTGCTGAAGGGCCTCTTTCCATGCTGTACTTCTCGATGACTTTATGTCTCTATTCTAAACCTTTTTCATCCAAGCACCTGTCCAATATGACACTGAAACAGGTATGTTGGCCCATTGTGCCTGTGCCCGCTCTCTGTTCTCTCAATGCCATTCTCTCACTTCATTCCTATAACACTGGAAGATTACATCCTTCCCGAGCATATTGCACCTCCTCTTGAAATAACACTGAGTAATAAAACTGAGTAGTGCAATGACTCAAGTTGAGTATGGTATTCTCCTAAGTGGTTTTCTATTGGTGGGCAACTCAATTACCATGTTACCATGGATTCCCTTAATGGAGAATAGTTGTGTGTGACTTTACTTAATGAGGGATGGTATGGAACGCAAGTCGATTGGAGACCCTTTACTGCTGCTGCCTTCATCCACGTCACTGCCGTTGTGATGTGTCATCTTTAAGGTCTTGGTTAGATTGCTCTTTTTCTGGAACCTCCCCCTTATCCTTACTACCATGGGTAATCCTTTCAGGAGCTAAGCTCCATTCAGCGTCGCTCTCGGGATCTCAGGAACACACAAGCCTCTCAAACACAACAAAATGGTGTTTCTTGGAACAGTAAGCAAGACTGAAAAGTGGAACAGTGACAAGAGGACAATTAGTGTAGATCTGCTGGTTTGTAATTGTCCACAATTTAGCCTTGTGCTTAACACAAATATCATGGGTCAAAGGGTTTGTTCCTGTGCTATACTGTTCTACCTTCTGTGATGCCATAATAAATAAAAAGGACCATATTTAAAGGAGGTGACTTTAAACACCAATATCCTATGTGTGATTATTTATTAACGAGTTTTTTTTCAATGTTTCCATTCCATTTCTCTCCCATGAAGCTTTGTAAAATTCCCTTCTTACAGTTGAAACCATGTTGGAATCTATCGGGAATATGATTCAAGAGGTTGGCTTTTAAATATTGCCATTCAGTTTCCTTTTATCTCTCAGCATCTCTTGTGATTTCCTATATTTCTTCAGGAACCCTGGGGACATGGAAAAGAGTGTTCGACTTTTCCTGGTAAATGGTAGCACATAACGTCAAGGTAAAAGGGAACATTTGAAATCATTGTCATGCATAGTATTGACCCTCCCACTAATCACCCTTTTTCGACCACTAAGGCCCATCCGAATGGGCTTTGGTTTCATGTTAAAGTTAAAGTGGAGTTTATTATCATATGTTCATGTACGTGTACGCACAGGTGCAATGAAAAACTTAACTTACAGCAGCATCATATGTAACACACACAAGATGCTGGAGGAACTCAGCAGGTCAGGCAGCATCCATGGAAATGAATAATCAGTTGATATTTTTTAGGCTGAGACCCTTCGAGGGCCTGAAATATCGACTATTTACTCTTTTCCATAGACGCTACCTGACCTGCTGAGTTCCTCCGGCATTTTGTGAGCGTCGCTTTGGATTTCCAGCAACTGCAAACTTTTTCGTGTTTGTGAGCATCATACATAGCATCATATACACAATGTTCATTAAAAAAAAACATAAACATACAATATACTGTACACTCAGCGGCTACTTTATTGGGTGCACCTGCTCATTAATCCAAATATCTAATGAGCCAATCACATAGCAGCAAATCAATGCATAAAAGCATGCAGACATGGTCAAGAGGTTCAGATGTTGTTCAGGGTAAACATCAGAACGGGGAAGAAATGTGATCTAAGTGTCTTTGACTGTGGAATGATTGTTTGTGCCAGACAGAGTGGTTTAAGTATCTGAGTAACTGTTGATCTCCTGGGATTTTCACACACAACAGTCTCTAGTAGTTACAGAGAATGGTACAAAAAAAACAAGAAAAACATCCAGTGAGTGAGAGTTCTGTGGGCAAAAAAACACCTTGTTAATGAGAAAGGTCAGAGGAGGATAGCCAGAATAGTTCAAGCTGACAGTAACTCAGATATCCACGTGTTACAACAGTGGTGAGCAGAAGAGCATCTCTGATCGCACAACACGTCTAACCTCGAAGTGGTTGGACAACATCAGCAGAGCATCACTAATATACACTCAGTGGCCACTTTATTACGCGCTGGAGGTACCTAATAAAGTGTCTGCTGATGTACAAGAAAGAAAATCATAAGCTCTAAAGATTCTACAGATGCTGAAAGTCCAGAGCAAAGAAAGAAAATAATTGCCCATTGTAATGCAAAGTTCAAAGTGCTGATAGTGTTGGTATACTGAGAGGTTGTTAAGCTGATACTACTGTAGGTAGTATGTAGGTGGTGGTTGTCCAGCATGTCCAACAATGACAAGAAACCTGTGCAGGTGAGTTTTAAAGTGGAAATGGCATTGCACTGGGCAGTTCCACTCTCTCGACCTCCAAAGTCCTGGACCAGTAGTACAAGTATTTGTAACAACTGGGGTCTTTTGTGGTTGCAGTGGATGTCTATGACTTCTTCTGCGCCTTGTCCCTTAGCTCTCCGCGGAGTGCTGCAGAACCGCCATCCTGGCCAATGGATCTCACTGTAGGTCTCAACTACCCAGTCCGCCGGAGCTGAATTTGCCTGCGAGGACAGGCATGTCCCTATCTCACTGGAGTATGAGTCCTGCCAGATACCCTCATGTGGTTTAGCCCACCTGTTGAAGTAGTGTACCGAGGGTGTGGCAGCTGTCACATGCAAATAGTTACTTGGAGCCATAGGTGGTAGCTGAGTGTCCGGTGGGGACCAAATGTTAATGAGCTGCTCCGAATAGACATCAGAGGTGCTGTCCCTCTCTGGACACCCTATATACCACATAACTATGATTTCCAGTAATGCACCAGACTCCTTTTATTCTGACCATTAACAGCTTTGCAGCATTGAGCTTCTTAAGGTAACACCCCACTGCCTTAACCAGTATAACTTACAGCTTTGCCTTTCAGTTAACACTAGTTTGCTTACAATTGCGGCCATTCTAAACTGATTAAATATTCCCCTCCCCTGACTGAAAACTGCATCAGCTTCTTGATACAGTTTTTAATATGACAAAGTCATACAGTAATTCTAAATTACATTCTAAGTAATCAATCGTAATTTTAGTAAATACAACAGCTTACTTACTTCAACAATGCTTCAGGTGAGAAGGCAGTTCAGTGGAATTACATATTCACAATGACATGTCTTTTCAGCAGAGATAACATAAAATCTCCAAGGAATCACAAGAGACTGGAGATGTGGGAATCTGGAGCAATGAACAAGATTCTGAAGGATCTCAGCAGGTCAGACAACATCTGTAGAGGGAAATGGAAAATCAATGCTTTGGGTCGAGACCCTTTAGCTGAACTTCAAGCTTTATGACTTCCTTGCACCTGCTTTTCTGTTGGCAAACTTTTAGATTAGATTTTGATTAGATTCAACTTCATTGTCATTGTGCCGAGTACAGATACAAAGCCAATGAAATGCAGTTAGCATCTAACCAGAAATGTTAAGAATAGTGTTATTTACAAAATAACTGTGAATAACAAGTATGTGCTACAGCACACAAATATAAAAGTACTGACACAGTACAATATGGGTGCAATACAGCTTAGCGCTGTGATGTGGGGTTCAGCAGGGTCACAGCCTCAGGGAAGAAGCTCTTCCTGTGCCTGCTGGTGCGGGAGCGGAGGCTCTTGTAGCGCCTACCGGATGGGACGAAAGTAAAAAGTCCATGGTTAGGGTGAGATGCCTCCTTGATAATGCTTTTCACCCCACCCAGGCAGCGTTTATGGTAGGTGTTGTCAATGGTGGGCAATTGGGTGCCGATAATCCGCTGTGCAGTTTTCACCACACGCTGGAGTGCTTTGTGGGCCAATACGGGACAATTGCCATACCACACTGAGATGCAGTTGGTGAGTATGCTCTCAATGGTACAGCGGTAAAAGTCCGTCAGTATCCTGGGACAGAGGTGAGCTTTCTTGACACTCCGCAGGAAATAAAGGCACTGTTGCACCTTTTTGATCAGGATGGAGGAGTTCAGGGACCAGGTGAGATCCTTGGAAATGTGGACACTAAGGAATTTGAAGCATGATACACGTTTTACTACAGCTCCGTTGATGCAGCTGGGGATGTGAGTGTGGCTCCTAGCATGCCTGAAGTCGACAATGATCTCCTTGGTCTTCTGGGTGTTAAGGGCCAGGTTGTTGTCGGCACACCACGCAGCCAGGTGCTAGACCTCGTCCCTGTAGGCCATCTCGTCATCCCCTCTGATCAGGCCAACAATCGTGGTGTCATCTGCGAACTTGATAATGGAGTTAGAACCATGTACAGGAACACAGTGATAGATGAAAAGTGAGAACAGAAGAGGGCTCAGCACACAGTCTTGAGGCACGCTGGTGTTCAGGGTGAGAGTGGAGGAGGAGAGGTTGTCTAACTTAACTGATTGGGGTCTGTTAGTCAGAAAGTCCAAGGTCCAGTTACAGAGGGATGAGCTGATTCCAAGCTGGTAAAATTTGGTGATCAGCTTGGAGGGGATCACAGTATTGAATGTCGAACTAAAGTCAATGAACAGCATTCTGACGTAAGAGTTGGGGCTGTCCAGGTGGGTCAAGGCAGAGTGAAGTGCCATGGAGATGGCATCCTCTGTTGACCTGTTGGTGCAATAGGCAAATTTATGGGGGTCCAGAGTAGTGGGCAGACAGGATTTCAGATGTGATAGAACCAGTCTCTCAAAGCACTTTGCAATGATGGGGGTGAGTGCAACGGGGCGGAAGTCATTCAGGCCCGTGGCAGTGGAATGCTTCGGCACTGGTGGCAATCTTGAAGCTTATGGGGACAACTGTCTGGGCCAGGGACAGATTAAAAATGTCCGTGAAGACCTTGGGCAACTGCCCTGCACAGACTCTGAGCACACGGCCAGGTATTCCACCCTTACCAGCTGCCTTTTATAAAATGCTATGCGTCCATGAACAACTACTAAAACTTAGTATTTTTGGAACCTCTTCAGGCTAAAACTCTGATGCCATGCCTCCGTTTTCCCTTAGTAGGGAGAAAGCTATAGATCTGCAGATAATCCAAAGCCACACGCGAGATCAGACACATCTCTTTCTCGCACCTTCTCTCTATGTTTCATTAACAGAGCCTGACTTTTCTCAAAACATAACGGAGCACTAGGAGATGTTTGCTGGACAGAATAGGTTGCTAAGAACTGCTGGAGAAGGTAGTTGTCGGGTGGAGACAGTTACTGGGGAGAATATATTGCTTGGAGAAGGAGGTTGTCATGGCAGAGGGCTGCCGTTTACAGATGGTTGCTAGGGAGAGATACCACAGATTTGGATCCCTACAAGAGCATATCTGAACTAAACAACAATGATCTGGCAATTTTAGAGGCTATCATTACTAATACTGGTTTGCTTAATAAACGTTTATTCAATCAACTGATTCCAATTCCCATTCCCGCTGTAGTCTGTAAGGAGTTTGTATATTCTCCCTGTGACTGTGTGGATTTCCTCCGGGTGCTCCTGTTTTCTCCCTCAGTCAAAGATGTACTGGTTAGAAGATTAATTGGTCATTGTAAATTGTCCTGTGATTAGGCTAGGGTTAAATCGGAGGGTTGCCTGGTTGAACGGCTTAAAGGGCCAGAGGGGCCTATTCCGCACTGTATCTCAATAAAAAGTTTACTGAGTGGGATTTGAGTTCTTGGCTCAGTACTGGATTACAAACAAGGTAATGTTACTACCATGTCATCACACACTATCAAAAGCATTTCAAAACACTCAGATGGGCACAGAATCCACTGAGTTAAGACGACAAGATTTCCTCGCTATGTTTTCCACTGACTAGAGCCTCATTGAATCTATTATTAGAACAACTCCGTCAGGAGATGTAAAGGATTATCCTCTACAAAGATATTACAGCGACATTATTTTTAGAAGAAGATTGTTGGACCTGTATGCCCAGTTCAATTTCCTCTGCTTTGTATAGATTTGTCTTCAGAACTGTATTAATCTTGTGCATGGACTAGAAACAGAGCAACTGAACCCACAGACCTGATGGATGTGCAAGTGGTCACCATATGCCACTTTGGTCCATTGTGCATGAAGAGAATCTACATCTGCTGACACCAGAAGCCTACCCTCATATCTGCCTTTGAGCTGGAATGTTACAAAGGAGCCGCCTTTGTCTCCTGGTACCATGGTGTGTCCTGATTCTCTGAGTTGTTTTTGTGGCGTGTCCTACTGTCTCATCAATGAATATACTGTGAGGGAACACACACAAAATGCTGGAGGAACTCAGCAGGTCAGGCAGTATCTATTGGAAATGAATAAACTTGTCAATTTTTCAGGCTGAATCCCTTCACTCTGTCCTCTTATCTTTCTTGCTTACATGCTTATCAACTCTTCCTCATGTTCCTCCTCCTTTCCTTTCTTCCATTCTCTTGTCTTGTCAGATTCATTTTTCTCCAACTCTTTACCTTTTCTACCTATCACCTCCCAGCTTCTTACTTCATCCCCATCCCCCACTCACCTGGTTTCCTCTATCACCCGCTCCTTTGTTCTCTTTCCCTTCCCCCACATTTTCACTCTGGCACTCCCCCTCCCATTCTCTTTCCAGCCTTGTTGAAGGATGTCAGCCTGGGGCTGGCTGGTGGCACAATGACATCAGCGCCGGATTCTGGAACGAAGGTTCCCAGGTTCGAATCCAGTCGGAGCCGCTCTCGAGTACGCTTTCCATCCGTGCCGGCTTGAGTGTCGAGATCGCAATTCGACCTCATAAAACAAAGTGAAAAAATACTGCAAAATGTCTGTGTGAGGAGTGGCACACCACACAGTCTCTCTCTCTCTCTCACTCCGCGCCTTGTAAAGGCATGAAAAAGACATCGTCCCGCCAACATCGCACACGAACGCTCACAGACGAACACGCACACGACAAAAATAAATTTTTAAAAAGGATGTCAGCCTGAAAAGTTGACTGTTTATTCCTTTCCATAGATGCTGCCTGACCTGCTGAGTTCCTCCACCATTTTCTGCGTGTTGCTCTGGATTTCCAGCATGGGCAGAATCTCTTGTGTTTACAATGAGTGGAGTCTCTTAAAGGAGGAGTGATCTTAAGTAGCAGAAGCCTTGAGTCTACAAATCTCTGTGAGTTCGCTGTGGAAGGTATAGGTCCAATGTCGGTGAGTCAAAGTCTACAGGAGGCTGGAAGCTGAAGACAGCCTGTCCTGCAGTTGGAGGACTTTATATGTATACAGGTGGATGAATGGGGGAGCGAACCAGGGCTTGTTTTGCTGTTGATGTTTTATTGTTTGTTGTGTTCTGTTTTGTATTCTGCATTGTAGACATGCTATGTTGGTGTTGGTATGTGCAATGACACCTGCAGGCTGCCCCTGGCATATCCTTGGGTGCATTGGCTGTTAATACACATGACAGATTTCACTTTTCTTTTGTACTAATGATAAATTAATTTGAATCTTGAATCATGAATTTTGAATCCAGTGCTCTTAAGGAGGGCCAGGTGGACCGAGATGCTCTCAAACTGCCAAGCCTCAACAGGTCAAAGTCATGGGACATTGTAGATTAATGGGTCTCTTTAGCAGCAAAGCAGCCTCTCAATTTTCCCAATAAAAGAGGCAGAGAGAAGCAAGATCTATATTAGTCTCAAGCAACACACACAATACTCTGGAGGAATTTAACAAGTTAGGCAGCATCTACAGTACTGTGCAAAAGTCTTAGTCTTAGGCTAGAGTATATAAAACTTTTACACAGTATTGGATTTGTCAACATGGAGCAGAGGGCAAGTTTGCAAATCTGGTGGGAGCAAAGGATGTTGGGAATGGTGAAGGTGGCGCGCCGCTGGATGGTGTGCAATAGGTGGTAGAGAAGGAGAGCCCAGGTGGGGAGATTGGCTCGAGTACAGACACACCCAGCCCTGAGACACAGGCAAGATCATTTAATTCCAAACAATTGGTTAATTGGTCATTACAGAATGTCTCTCTGGTGCTTCCCACTCCCTCCCCTCTCCCTTCCCCTTCTCCCATGATTCCCATCTTGCTGCTCCCATCCCACTCTCAATCCACAACAGAGACCCATATCGGAACCAGGTTTATCATCACTCACATGTGTCATGAAGCTTACATTGTTTGTGGCTGTCAGTGCAATACACAAAATTACTGCAATACTATGCAAAAGACTTAGGCACCCTAGCTATATATATATATATATATATATATATATATGGGTGTGTCTGTACTCGAGCCAATCTCCCCACCTGGGCACTCCTTCTCTACCACCTATTGCACACCATCCAGCGGCACGCCACCTTCACCATTCCCAACATCCTTTGTGCCTAAGACTTTTGCTCAATACTGTAGTTTGGAACAAAGAAGTGTGCAAAATAATGTGTGTGAAACACACTGGAAGAACTCAGCAACTCAGCATCTATGGAGGGAAACAAATAGTCTACATTTCAGACTGAGACCTTTCATCCAGTCTGGAAAGGAAAGGGAACAGATGGCAGAATAAAATAGTACAGGGAAGGTTGCGAATACAGGGTAGAAGTTGAGAGGTGAGACCAGGTGAGGGGAGAAGATAGCTGGGTGAGGGAATGAAGTGAGAAGCTGTGAGGGGATAGGTGGAAAAGGTGAAGGACTGAACAGGTATAGTCTGGTAAGATACCTTGATTGTTCAACTTGCTTTTTGTCTGGCAAGTTGGACACCAAACAAAAATCAAACCTGGCCTCTGACAACCAAGGTGATAAAATAGAAAAGCAAATTTTGAGAGCTGTATAACTATCCAATATCATTTACATAACATTGTTTTCATAGAATATTGTCACTCCATTTAATCCAAGATTCATCCAGTTTTGTGTTTTGTTAGTTGCTCCAGCAACATTGTGTATTGGGCAAATGTCACATGATAGAACTACAATCTTTAAGATAGTAATCAAACCAGACCTCTGATCTTTTATGAAATTGATCTAGATGTTCCAAGGTCCATTCCAATGAAGTGCCACTGAAATATTGGATGCTGGTTTGATTGCAACATTTAAGAGAAGTTTGGATAGACACATGGATGGGAGGGGTATGGATGTCTATGGTCCAGGTGTAGGTAGATGACACTAGGCAGAATACCATTTCAGCTTGTTTAGATGGGTCAAAAGGCCTCATTCTGTGCTGTAGTACCCTATAACTCTATAGCTATAAATTTTCAGGACTAACAGATTTTTTTCCGGGATATTGATACCTCAACAGTAGCTGCTCTCCTCCATTGCTGGGTTGAGGCTAAACAGCTATATTAAAGGAGTAACATCTTTAGTCTGCCTGTGCTATCTCCAAAAAGGCAGGATGAACACTGAAATCTCAAACTTACAGTGATCGCTCCCCCTCTGCCCATTTCCTCTTTTCTCTCTCCTAGTCCCCATAACCTTATCTCATCCCCCCCACCACCACACTGTCCACCTACCCAGCCCTTATGCTCCTCCCACCAGTTCCCCTCCACAATCCTCACCTTCAACCTTCTGACATCTTCCCTTTTTCCGCCTCTCCCATTTGCCTATCAGCCTCCTCACCTGCATCCACGTGTCACCTGCCAGCTCTTGCTCCAACCCTTCTCTCCTCCTTTTAGTACCATCCCCCTTTTGCTTTCAGTCCAGATGAAGATTCTCAAATTGAGACATTGCCTCTTCTTTTCCCTCTGTAGATACTAGCTGACATAATTCCCCCCTGCACATAGTGTGTCGTTCTTTTTAACCCTTTCACCCTTTGTTTGATGGGAGAGGAGAGTGGACGATGGGAGAAAGGGAAGGAGGAGGGACACTAGGGGAGGTGATAGGTAGGTGAGGAGAAAAGCTAAGAGGGTAGAATGGAGAATAGAAAAAAGGGAAAGAGAATGAGGAAAAGAAAAAAAGAAAACAATAATACCAGAAGGAGAAATCAATATTGATACTATTAGGTTGGAGGCTACCGAGACGGAATATGAGGTGTTGTTCCTCCACCCTGAGAGTGGCCTCATCATGGCAAAAGTGGAGGCCATGGAATGACATGTTGAAAGGGGAATGGGGATAGGAATTAAAATGATTGGCCATCAGAAAATTTTGCTTTTACTAATAAATACTGCCCGATCTTCGTTCTCAGCGGAGCATGTAAGATTCCACGTTCATAACTAAAGGAATATCTGGTGAATTATCCCCAGTGTCTCCCTGTCAATATTTCTGAAACATCTTATCATCATCACATAGCTCTCTGTGGGAAGATTGTGTCTGATTATTGGTTTTCAAATATTCTGTAATTCAACAGGGATAACACTGTAAAAGTCATTTATTAGCTGTGAAGTTCTTTGAGATCTTCTGAAAAAGGTGCTATTGAAATTCATGTCTTTTTTTCTTATTTAATCATACCATGCTGATCAATATCTCAAATGAAGTCCACCATTCCTGTCAGCAATCTTTTGATGACATTTTTTTCCTGTCAATATTTCCTTTTCAGTACTTTCTATCCGGGAGCGATTTACTTTCTTTGAATTGCCCCTCCCAGATCCATTTGTATTTGAAACCAACTGGTCTTCCAAGTTTTGGTTTAAAGTCCACACCTTTGATTAATTTTTCAGATACACTCTCACAATATCTAGAATAAAACAAAAAAAACATGGGTAGGCATCAACAGTGGAGATGAAATGATGTTAATATTTCAGTTCAATGACCTTTCGAAAGAAGTTCCTTCTTCTTAGCTCCAAATTAATTAATCTTCTTGGTGAATCTTGATTCAGTTAAGAGTATTATATACATAAATACATGAACTGTTCCTACTTAAACATATCATCAGCTGATTATATTCTGTAATAGCTATCGACACACATTTTCTCGATTCACCCACTTCTTTGAGGATGTGGACTACCAATAGAACACATAGATCTCCAACAAGGAGTCAATATTTTTAGCAGAGAGAGGTGAGTAAGGTGGTAGAATAAATATTTCTTTGCAAAATGACATTCTAACATAGTTCCCCTTCAGAATAAAAATATACTAATAAAATATGCTCAAATGATTTTTGTTCTTATTTTCCCCTCTCTCTCTCTCTCATTCTCTCTCTCATTCACGCTCTCTGTCTCCCTCTCCCTTGCTTGTCTCTCATTCTCTATCTCTCTCTCATTTATATTCTGTTAATGTTAATGTTTCTGTAGTTCAATAATTCTGCAAATTGTGTGAATATTTTTAGACTCAACATAATTTTATAGAATAATATTGAATTAGCAGTTTTATATTTGAGTAAGAAAATGAACAAGGAATATTTTCAGGATTTGTTGATTCAGGAACAGTGAGAGACATAACAACCTACCATCGGGCAGGTGATACAGAAACTCGATATCCCATACAGCCAGGTTCGAGAACAGTTACTTCCTTCAACCATTTGGTTCTTGTCCAACTGGCCAAACCCAAGTTATAACTATTTTGTTACACTATGAAACTTTTTGATCATTTTGCACTGAAATGGATCTTGTTCTTTTTTAAATTCTGAATGAGTTTACTTGTATAATTTATGCTGAATTTATGTTTTTCTAGTGAATGCTGCTTATATTAAGCTATTTGTGTGTTATGCCACTGCAAATAAGTTTTTCATTAGACCTGTGGAAATGATAATAAGTTTGACTTTGACCCTCAGTTTGTTTTATGGCTGCATGGAAGGATGTACAAAGTATACATATTTACTAACTTATTGCTCATCACGCCACTGGCATTTAGGGCAGCAACAAATGTCCACCATCTCTAGCAGTGTTCAGGGCTTCCTTCATCATGTCTGTAGCTTCCTCTCAGTTTTCACTGCTGTCAGTCATGCATGTCCTAGATGGAGACTCAGGAACACCATCTCACTCAGATCTAGAAGGATGGTTCATTGCTGTTTCCGCAAACAATTCTGTTTTAGCAGTTAGAGTTGTTAGCCTTGAGCTGAAACACCCCTCACTCCCCAAACCTGGAGGACCAGTGGACCATTTTTAGTCGGTCCTCTACCCTTTGCCCTGTTTGACATGGGTGACCTTACCAAGAGCCAAGCAATAAAGTTCTGACTCCAGCCAACATAGCTCTCTGGATCATTGAGGCAATAAAGCCTCTAAACCCAACGAATAGGTTGGGGTCCTCTTGGAGTATACACACATTGGTAATAAATATACTTTGAACTTCGAACTTTAGAACTTTGAGTCAAGAAATATTGATGTTTCTGGTCTCTATCCATTCATTGTTCCATAAAACTCTGGCCTGACTCTCCAGGGATTTACTGAAGGAGGACTGCACTGTTTCTGTTGTCTTTCCATGCAATATCGCACAAGGATCCCATCTTCCCTTTCAGCTGGATATAATACATGCTGCAAAATGAGTGAGGGACTTTTGCTGTAATTTAAGAAAGTATTTGGAGCCACAGAGTCATACAGCATTGACCCAACTTGTCCATGACAAGCAAGATCCCCTTCTGAATTAATTTCTGTTGTTTGCATTGTTTCATATTCCTCTAAACCTCTGGCATGCCAGTGGCTATACTTCATTAAGAGATTGAGGAGATTTGGTATATCAACAAAAGGCTCAAAAGTTCAAAGGTTCATTTATTATCGAAGTATGTATGCAGTATGCAACTCTGAGATTTGTCTTTTCCAGATAGCCACAAAACAAAACCAAGGTGTGTCATTCAATGGAAAACATTAACCCCCCTCCGCACAAAAAAACAAACAAACCCCAAACCCCGAATCCCTGCCTCACGCTAAAAACTAACAGATCACTCCACACAGAAAATGGCAACTTAAACATCAACCCACAAACCCCCAACTCCCTCTCTCACACACAAAAAAATTTACAAAGACTTTATCAAATTTCTACAGAAGTACCATGTGAGTATTGGTTGAACTGGTCTGGAGTTTCCAGTGCACAGGATTGAAGAACGCTGCAGAAGGATGCAGATTTAGCCAGCTCCATTATGGGCACAAACTTCCCCACCGTTGAGGATAACTTCAAAAGATGAGATTAGATTATGTTTGTCCTGTGTCTTCTTGTGATATCATTCTGGAGGAATGTTGTATCATTTTTTAATGTATGCATTTCTAAATGACAATAAATGAGGACTGAGTGTCCTCATAATATAATCTAATCTAACCCAAAAGATGGAGGCTCAAGAAGGTGGCATCCATCATCATGGACTCTCAACATCCAGGACATAGCCTCTTCTTTTTGCTGCCATCAGGGAGAAGGTACAGGGAGCCTGAAGACATACACTCAATGTTTAGGACCAGCGTCTTCCCCAACACCATCAAGTTTCTGAATGGTACATGAATCCCTGAGTACTACCTCACTATTTTTCTTTTTTCACTTTTTTAACTTATTTCTTATTTTAACATACAGTATTTTTAATGTATTGCACTGCACTGCTGCCACAAAACAACAAATTTCACAACATGCACTTAGTTGCCACTTTATTAGGTACTGGAGTGGAAACTGGTGTTGTCTTCTGCAGCTGTCGTCCATGCAGTTCAATGCTCGATGTGTTGTGTGCTCAGAGATGCTCATCTGCACATCACTCTTGCAACACGTGGTTATTTGAGTTATTGCTGACTTCCTTTCATCTTAACCTAATCTGGCCATCGCCTATGACCTCTCACATTAACAAGGCACTTTCACTCACAGAACTGCCACTCACTGACTGTTTTTTTTTTGTTTGTTTTTCACACCATTCTCTGTAAACTCTAGAGACTTTCGTGTGTGAAAGTCCCAGAAGATCAGCAGTTTCTGAGGTACTCAAACCACCCTGCCTGGTACCAACTCAGTCAGAGTCACTTAGATCGCATTTCTTCCCCAGTCTGATATTTGATCTGAACAACAGCTGAATTTTTTGACCGTGTCTTCATGCTTTGATGCACTGAGCTGCAGCCACATGATCGGCTATGATTGTCTATTTAGATATTTGCATTAACGAGCAGGTGTACAGGTATACCTAATAAATTGGCCACTGAATGCATATGAGATAATAAACCTGATTTTGATTCTGAACCTTTCCTACCTGTCCAAGTACCCTTTCAATGTTGTTAATGTACTTGCCTCAACCATTTTCTCTGGTTCCTCATTCCATGTATTGACCACCTTCTGGGTGAAAAAGTCTTCCCTCAGCTTCCTATTAAATCTCTTCTCTCTCACCTGAATTGATGCTCTCTAGTTCCTGATATCCTAATGCTTGCAAAAAAGACTCAGCATTTTCACCATATCCATGTATCTTATAACTTTATACACCTCTAAGAGATCACCCCTTATTCTCCTATGCTCCAATGAAAGCAATTTCAACCTGCTTAATCTCTCTCCATAACTTGATCTCTCAAGTCCCTGCAACAACCTCGTTAATCTTCTCTGCACTCTTGCAGTTTAATGGCATCTTTTCTTAGAGCGGCTTAACCAAAGCAGAACACAGTATTCCAAAGGCAGCCTCACCAAAATCTTGTACATCTGCAACACAAGATGCACTCAATGCCCTGCATATGAAGGTCAGCATGGCAAAAGCCTTCTTCATTACCCTATCTACCTACATTGCCACTTTCAGGGAACCATGTACCTGTACTCCGAGGTCCCTCTGTTCTACTTCACTCCTCAGGAGCCTACCATTCACTGTGAAAGTCCTACCCTCATTTGCCTTCTCAAAATGCAACATCTTGGAGAGATCTGAATTAAATTCCATTTGCCATTCTTCGTCTTACTTACCTGGCTAATCAAGATTACCCAGTAATTTAAGCAAATAATCTTCAAAATCAAATCAAATCCAATCAAGTTTAATTATCATTCAAATCATACATAGATACAGGTGGACAAGACAACGTTCCTCTGGGGACGACGTACAAAACAGCAAAATAGCAAGCAACATTCAGAAATAGTGAGTAACATAATTCAAAATAGTGAGCAAAGAAGCATATTCACATGAAAGAAAAACATGTTTGGTGCAAGACCCTGAGTGACAATGCCTGTAAATGATGGTACAATCCCCCAGCAGTGTGCAGATGTGTGCAATCCGGCCTGTCATTGCACAGTTCGAACATGGGAGGGCAGCACTGATGGGAGAGCAGCACTGATGGGAGAGACCAGCCCCTAGCTAAGGGCAGACACCATGTTGTAGCATTTCCATGTCTCTCACACAGTCTGCAGCAGCAGGCAAGCCCGAGGCTTGAGGCCTAGTTCTCGCTGCAACCAAGGTTACACATATCCCACGTCAATTCCCCCTTCACCAGAGAAGGGGAACAGGCCTGTGCCAATTTATATTATCACAGAGTCTTAAGATTGCAAGAGATCACTATCAATGAATATGCCTATCTACAAATTTACTAAACATGCCTTGTATGTTCTCATTCAAATCATTTATATAGATGACAAATAGAAAATAGTAAATTTACTCCTCAATGAACGAAGTTGATAGTTGGAGTTACATTCTGATTCTGTAGGAACTTGCTGTGTGCATGTTGGCCTCAATAATTTTGAACATGGCAACAATAGATTCAACAAAGTTTTTCATTGGTTCCAACATACTTTCCGCAGTCCAGAAACTGAAAATGATTCAAACAAACAACCTGAGTCTCAACATGGACAAGACAAAAGAGATGATTGTGGACTTCAGGAAGACACAGTTCGACCACGTCATGGAGAGAGTGAAGAGCACAATGTTCTGTGGCGAATGATTTAACCTGGTCCTACAACACCTCCTCACTAGTCAATAAGGCACAGCGGCATCAATATTTTCTGAGGAAAACTGAGGTGTGCAAGGCTGCCCTTTCCCATTTCAACAACTTTTTACAGGAGGACCATTGAGAGTGTCCTGTCTGGCTACATCATTGTGTGGTATGAAACTGCAAGGCATTGGACTGAAAGACCCTGCAGAGGATAGTAAAAACTGCTAAGGTGATCGTTAGGTTTTCCCTCCCCCCTAATTGTGATATTTTCTTGGAGCTTTGTAAACAAAGAGTCTGAAGTATTGTTGAGGATCCCTTCCACTTATCCCACAATCTCATTGACTCACTACCATCGGGAAAGAAATACAGAAGCTCTGACTAGGACTGCCAGACCAAGCAATAGTTTCTTCCCTCAGGCGGTGAGACTACCCTGTTATCACTGAGGTCTCATCGTTAGGATAGCAAGCAGTTTACTGTTTTCCTGTGCTGTGCACTACATGCATTTTGAATTATATTTTATTAACTTTCATTATTATTTAATAATATTTTAGCTTATGTGTGTGATATATGTTTTGTGAGTGCACCGTGGTCCAAGAACATTGTTTCATTCAGTTGTATATATGTGCAGACAGATGAAAATAAACTTGAACTAATGAAATGTAAGACTACCTTTTTGATTTTTTTTTAGTTAAAGCTCTCTTTCCTCTGGGAAACGTAACATTCTTATGCTGGAAGTGTCATGTAAACTCTTGCTTGATGTCACTGGAGATTCTTAATTAGCCTCGCTGGTGAAGGCAATTTTGCTCCTTTCTTTCAGCAAGTTTATAACTTAAGGACACAGGCTGAGGGGAGATTTGAAAAATGTTTATATGCTGAAACGTGCGGAGGATAAGGAAGAGGTTGTGTTGGAACATTTGGAAAGCATTAGGATAGATACAATACTCTGCAAAAGTCTTAGGCATATATATCTAGCTAGGATCCCTAAGACTTTTACACAGTACTGTATATTGTTTAAAATAGGAAGGTGATTGGGAAACAGAAATAAGAGTACATAGCTTCACATTAGCTCAGCAGTATTAAGTGTTATTTGGTTACTTAAAAGACATAATATACAGTACTGTGCAATAGTCGTAGGCATCCTAGCTACTCACAGTATACGGTATGTGCCTTAGACTTTTGCACAGTACTACAAGTTTTTCGGGCCAGAAATGAAGGAAGAGACTATTTTCCTTTTTGGTGATGAATCTTGTGTCCTCACTGGCCACGGGATTAATGACAGAGGATTGAAGGGTGCAAATACGATCCCTTTGTTCACTTTTAACTTGCACTGGACACTTATAACTGATTTTAACTGACATGTGGCTGTTGTGTTTTACTATTTATTGTTATGTGTATTATTTAGTGTTGCGTTTGTTATGTTATGATTGTACTGCCCCTGAGAAACGCTGTCTCATTCTGCACTGCAGAGCTGATGTATGGTTAGATTGACAATAAAGTTTTTTGAATCTTTGAATTTTTGAAAAGCAGTAGTTCAAAGTTCAAAGTAAATTTTTTATCGAATTATGTATGTATATGTCAATGGTTCAATTTATCATCGGAGGATGTATATAATATACAGCCTGAAATCCTTAATCTTTGCAGAGATCTTCGAACCAGGAAAAAACCCCAAAAGATGAATGACAGAAAACATTAGAACCCTAAACCCCTCCCCACACACAAGCAGCAGCAAAATCAGTAATCCTCCATCCCCATTTACTCCAGCAAGAACATCACCCGCCATGCAAGCAATAGCAAAGCCCCCAGTGAACATGAACTAGAGTCCATCAAAAACTACTGTCCATCCCAACACTTCGACATCTCAGACAGGCTCTCTCTCCCACTAGTGAGGGAGAGAAAAATATTGCTCCTGCCACAACAAGAGGGGAGACCAACATCATATACTACCTTAAGATACGACCTTAAGTTATAGGGATAACTCTAAAAATTATAGTCCAGTGAGTCTCACACCAGTGGTGGGCAAACTTTTGGAGAGAATTCTTAAGAGACAGGACTTACAAGCATTTGGAGAAGCATAGTCTGATTAGGAATAGTCAGCATGGTTTTGTAAGGGGCAGGAGGTGCCTCACAAGCCTGACTGATTTCTTTGACAAAACAAAGCAAACTGACAATCGTCACAAAATGCTGGAGGAACACAGCAGACTAGGCAGCATCTAGGAAAAGGGTACAGTCAACACTTAGGGCCAGAACAGTGACTCTTTTCCTAGATGCTGACGGCCTGCTGAGATCCTCCAGCAATTTGTGTGTGTTGCTCAGAATTCCAGCATCTGCAAATTTTCTCTTGTTCGAAACTGACAACGGTAGAGCAATAGATGTGGTGTATATGGATTTTTGTAAGGAGTTCATGAAGATTCTCTATTGGATTCAGGAATAGCTTGCCCAGAGAACGCAGAGTGTTGTAGTAGATAGAGCATATTCTGCGAGGAGGTCCATGACTAGTGGTGATGGGTAGGTACTTGTTCTGGGACCCCTGCACTTTGAGATTTTTATAATTGTGCAAAAAACAAAAAAAAATCCAGTGAGCTGCTGTTTTCTGGGTGAAAATACCTTATTAATGAGAGAGATCAAAGGAGAATGGCCAGGCTTGTTCAAGCTGACAGAAAGGCAACAGGTAACTCAAATAACCACATTTTGAGTGCAGAAGAACATCTTTGAACGCAAAATACATCAAACCACATAGGCCACAATAGCAGAAGACCACAAACATACAGTCTATAGCCACTTTATTATGTACAGGAGGTACCTAATAAAGTGGCCTCTGAGTGTACATTAAAAGTTCAAAAATTATGATGTTTTTTGATAGAGTGAATGTAGAGAAGATATTTCTACTCAGTGAGCATCCAAAACTAGAAGTCTCTATACTGTAATCATGAATAATTGTAGAAGTTCTACCAGAAGAGTGAAGAGAATGTGGAAGTACTGCTGCTGTGTTGGACCACTGGAGGAAATGGAGGGATGGAGGGGGAAGAGTAGAAATAGCAACAGATGTTTGGTAGTAATAAAAAAAATTAGAAACCATGGATCTGCGCCTGGAAAGTCTTCACTCTCCAGGGCGCAGGCCTGGGCAAGGTTGTATGGAAGACTAGCAGTTGCCCATGCTGCAAGTCTCCCCCCTTCACGACACCAATGTTGTCCAAGGGAAGGGCAGTAGGACCCATACAGCTTGGCACCAGTGTCGTCGCAGAGCAATGTGTAATTAAGTGACTTGCTCAGGGACAACACTTTGCCTCAGCTGGGGCTCGAACTCATGACCTTCAGGTCGCTAGTCCAATGCCTTAACCACTTGGCCACGTGTCCACTCTGGTAGTGATAAATGAAGACAAAAAAAGGGCTGTAGATAATGGTATCTGATAGGCCTGTAGAGTTGAGCATGTAACCAGGTAAAGGAGATGGGGAGGGCAAATGAGAGTGGTAAGGGGTTGGGGAGCGTAGTAAGTGACACTTGATAATATCTTGCAGTGTTAGTTTCCATTATTTTGCTTGTGATTGATTTGGATTGATCAGGCAGTAATTAGTCAGAATGAATTTGTCCAACTTTCTGAAAGCAAGCCACAGCTGAGTAATATTCCTCATTGTCAAGCAGATGCCATTGCTGGAACTGTGCTAAAATGATTTTGCCAGAGGCACAGCCAGTTTGGGAGCACAGGTCTTCTTGTACTGCTGAACACCTCGGATAAATAGTGGTCTCACGTCCTTTGCTACATATATCCTGCATTCCCAGTTATTTCTTGACATCGTGTAATATCACCTCTGAAAAGTAATGACTGCAAATTCCCCCTGTCACTTAGATTATTCTGTCACCTGTAATAGATTTTCACACAGCTATATTTTATTTTAAATGTGAAAATCCTTGCTCAGAAGCTGAAAACACCCAAGACAGAGAAAGATTCCCAGAGCGCACTTAGGAAGCTATTCAGCAATGTAGTTTGAGCAATTTTAATTTCAAAGTTCAAAGTAAATTTATTATCAAAGTGCATATATGTCGCCATATACAACCCTCAGATTTATTTTCTTGGGGGCATACTCGATAAGTCCAAAATAGAATAATAACCATAATAGAATCAGGGAAAAACTGCACCAACTTGGACATTAAACCAATGTGCAAAAGACCACAAACAATGTAAATAAAAAATGAAAGAAATGATAATAATAAATAAATAAGCAATAAATATCGAGAAAATGAGATAAAGAGTCCTTAAAAGTGAGTGCATAGGTTGTGGAAACATTTCAGTGATGGGGCACGCAAAATTATCCCCTTTGGTTCAAGATCCTGATAGTTGAGGGGTAATAACCATTCCTGAACCTGGTTGTGTGAGCTCTGAGGCTTTGGTTCTGAAAAGAAAACTTCAGAGGCTTTTTATTTTCCCCTAGCATTTCTACTCTCCTTATCTGGATCACCAATTCTAATTCCAGCATCGTCTTCTATCAGATCCATCGCTGTTTGTACAGACCACAGGGGATTACATTTGGCTGCGTGGCTGCATTAAATTAGAGGCTATTTTAGATGCTGCCAGTCGCTGGGAATGAAACAGAGAGTTGATTGTACTTCGTACTATTTACATTCCAAAAAGCATTATCAGAGCAGCTTCACAAGGATCTGGCTGTGATGTTCTCCATTAGGTCTAACTATCAAGCGGGACTGAACATTTGGGCTAAAATTGAAGGTAGAGTTACCTTTGGCTGCAACTTCTGAGCAACAAGGTTTGAAACATTTAAAGTTTCTGGCCTAAATAGTCTCAAGTTTAGCTCCGAATCAAAGGTTTAACTTCTACTCTGAATGTACAGTACATCCAACGTCACCGCTCTTGTACTAGACCAGGGAAGTCAGACTGGAGGAGCAAAATAAAAGATCACACGGAGTTGGTTTTCGACATAACAGGCGATTTATTAACAAACTGGTGCAAACCAGAAATCAGTCAAAACTGATCTACCGGAGAATGAATTTGGTACAGCTTTCGTTGTGTATTTAATATATCAGTAATATTTAAAATATATTGTTTGTTTAACCATTCTTTGTTTACATAATTCATTATGGCTTATATGTAAAAATATGTGAATGGCATACGCCATCATGCCACCATGTCATAAATGCGCACTCACTAAAGTAAAACAAAATTAAGACACCCATCTCCTATATCCGTATTTTTCATTCAATAGCTTTATGCTTTGGAATTACCAAACATAACATTTTTACATTCTCAGTTGATGAGATTACCAGTAAAACAACATTTTGATAACAAAATGGTGGCTACAGAAAGAGTTAATTATACAACAGAATAAGTCTCAGTGTAACAACAAATCCAATTTTTTACTACAGCAATGGTGAATACTACAACACAATTAGCGAAGCTCCTGAAGCCTGGGTGTCATCACTGCTGCATTCCATGTATCTACAAAGTATTTTGAGGCTCTGTCTGTGGTTCCCTGTTAGCACATTAGAACAATCCATTTCCCTATTTACTAGTTATTAACTCTCACTATTCATTCCCCTGCAACACAGGTGGAACAAAAACAAACTGCTGGAGGAAATCAGTAGGTCGGGCAGCACCTGTGAGGAAAAGGAATTATTCCCTGATTGGGCAGTAATTAGACAGACTGGATTTGTGCTGCTGTGGGCAAAGAGGACACACGCGAGGAATTGTCCATATTGTCAACCAGATGCTAGTGCTGTAACTGTGTTGAAATAGCTTGGGCAGCTACTTGGCAGTCATAGAATCAAACAGTATGGAAACAGGTCCTTCTGCCCATCTATTCTATTCTGGCCAAGCCTCCTATCTAAACTAATCCTACTTACTCACATTTAGCCCATATCCTATACATATGCCAAGTATGTTGTTAAAGTACCTGACTCAACTACTTCCATCTGGGTAGCATCCAGCCTAATAGAATGAATATTAATTTATCTTTCTGGTAAAAAGAAATTCCTCCCTCTCCCTTCTTCATTTGTTTCCCGCTTTGGCCTCTTACCTCTTCTCACCTGCCTATTACCTCGACCTGGGTCCTCTCCTCTTTCCCTTTCTCCTATGGTCCACTCTCCTCTCCGATCATATTCCTTCCTCTCCAGCTGTTTACCTTTCCTACCCGTTTGACTTCGCCCATCACCTTCCAACTATCCTCCTTCCATGCCCCCCCAACCTTTTTTATTGTGCCATCTTCTCCCTTTCTTTTCAATTGTGAAGAATTGTCTTGTCCAAAATCATCAACTGTTTGTTTGTTCATTTCCATAGGTGCTGCCTAACCTGCTGAGTTCCACACAACACATTTTGTGTGTGTTGTTTTGGATTTCCAGCTTCTTCAGATGTTCTTATGCTTACGACCCACTGTACACTTTGTTTTACCTTTGCTCCGGGTTCCAGCTTCTGAAGTCATTTGTGTCTCCTGTCAGAGATGACCGCTGTTCGATAAGATATTAAATAAAGATGCACACTGTCCATTGAGCAGATGTAAAATTTTTATATTAATTTATGTTAATTTAAGTTTGTGCTAATTATAAACACAAGAGGTTCTACAGATGGTGAAAATTCAGACCAACCCACACAAGATGCTGGTGGCACCTGGTGGATCAGACAGCATCTACGGAGAGGAATGAACAGTCAACATTTCAGTCTGAGACTCTTCATCAAGACTCGAAAGGAAGGAGGAAGAAGCCAAGATAAGAGAGTGCCGGGCAATGTTCCCTTTAATTTTTAGTCGTCAGTGTGCGGAAAAATCTTATGTTGTGCAAATTTTTTCCTGTGAAAAAAGTATATGCGCACTGAATGCACACATGGCACAGTTTATGTAGGTTTACAAAGTATTTGACTTAAAACTGCACAGAATAACAACAAAATAACATACATATTTAAGTCACTCAGTTATTTTTTCTCTCTCCTGTCTTTGGCATTTACTCATTCTTTGTAAACTCTGTCTAGACTAATAGAACTTCCATCCAATTGATAGCTTTTAATTCTCATGAACATATCCAAATGACATTCACCTAAATGGTTTCCCAGCTTGTTTTTGAGTTGGCTAAAACCTCTCTCACAGTCCGCACTAGATGCAAGAAAGGTCCATCAACTGTGCAAGGTTGCAAAACTGTTCATTTTGAAGTACAAATGCAACCATTTGAGCAAAGTTTGAAATCAGTTTGGAATTAATTTTTTCTCGCACAGAAAATTTGAAACCATTAAACTGTCTAACTATTACAGTATTTTCAGCTAGAAAATCATGATATTTTAGACATAAGGCACTAACTTGTTCATCGCCAAATATGAAGTCACAATCTGCAATTGCGGAGAAATGAAAAGCTGACCACTCTTGTACCTCATCTTCAGGAAACCTTTCTTCTAAATGAACACAAAAACTATTTATAAAAGTCAACAGTGAACTTGTATCTACTGTGACGTTTTCTTAACATTGTTGGCTTAGCAAAACTTTAACTTTGTCACTCCACGAAACATTGTCTCCCGGATACTGCTTTCTTATCTTGTTAATTTTTCCTTGCACAAAATGAAGTGAATCAATCGGTGTCAGGCCACTCTTTTGCAGAATCTTGCACAGTGTAGCCAGTTCATCAAAGACATCACTTAAAACCTGTAAAACTACTTTGTATGTGATGTTTATCAATTTCTTGTGACAGTATTTAGCCACAGGGTCATTTGACTGATCTTTTTCAATAAGAACTTAGTAAACTATCTGTGGGATTTGAAACAGATCTTTGTAAACTTTATGATATAAACACTAACAACAGGAATTCTGCAGATGCTGGAAATTCAAGCAACACACATAAAAGTTGCTGGTGAACGCAGCAGGCCAGGCAGCATCTCTAGGAACAGGTGCAGTCGACGTTTCAGGCCGAGACCCTTTGTCAGGACTAACTGAAGGAAGAGTGAGTAAGGGATTTGAAAGTTGGAGGGGGAGGGGGAGATCCAAAATGATAGGAGAAGACAAGAGGGGGAAGGGATGGAGCCAAGAGCTGGACAGGTGATTGGCAAAGGGGATACGAGAGGATCATGGGACAGGAGGTCCGGGGAGAAAGACAAGGGGGGGGGAACCCAGAGGATGGGCAAGGGGTATAGTCAGAGGGACAGAGGGCGACACTTCACCTGTGAGTCGGCTGGGGTGATATACTGCGTCCGGTGCTCCCGATGTGGCCTTCTACATATTGGCGAGACCCGACGCAGACTGGGAGACCGCTTTGCTGAACACCTACGCTCTGTCCGCCAGAGAAAGCAGGATCTCCCAGTGGCCACACATTTTAATTCCACATCCCATTCCCATTCTGACATGTCTATTCACGGCCTCCTCTACTGTAAAGATGAAGCCACACTCAGGTTGGAGGAACAACACCTTATATTCCGTCTGGGTAGCCTCCAAACCCGATGGCATGAACATCGACTTCTCTAACTTCCACTAATGCCCCACCTCCCACTCGTACCCCATCTGTTACTCATTTTTATACACACATTCTTTCTCTCACTCTCCTTTTTCTCCCTCTGTCCCTCTGAATATACCCCTTGCCCATCCTCTGGGTCCCCGCCCCCCGTCTTTCTTCCCGGACCTCCTGTCCCATGATCCTCTCATATCCCTTTTGCCAATCACCTGTCCAGCTCTTGGCTCCATCCCTCCCCCTCCTGTCTTCTCCTATCATTTTGGATCTCCTCCTCCCCCTCCAACTTTCAAATCCCTTATTCACTCTTCCTTCAGTTAGTCCTGACGAAGGGTCTCGGCCTGAAACGTCGACTGCTCCTCTTCCTAGAGATGCTGCCTGGCCTGCTGCGTTCACCAGCAACTTTTATGTGTGATGATATGAACACTGTCTGCCAAAGATGGCTGCCGCCATGATGCAGCTGTATAAACCGGAACAGGAAAGGTGAGGTGACGTAAATTACTGACGTGCATTGTGGTATTTGAAAGTCTGACTAACTAGTTAACAGAAACAATCAGCTAAAAGATTATTTTCAATAAGAATAATTATTAATTACTACATTATTTTAGGTAAATAACCTTTATTGCGCACAATAATTTCCTTTGTGCACTGGTTGAAAAACGTGTGCGCGTGCACACGCACGCAACTTAGCAGGAACATAGGTGCCAGGGTGGGGGGAGAGGTAGGGTAAGGAGTAAAAGCTGGAAGGTGATTGGTGAGATCAGGTGAGGGAGGATGACCATGGTTGGGGAAGGGGGGTGAACTAAGAAACTGGGAGGGGATAGGCGGAAGAGGAAAAGGGATGAAATACAAGGAATCAAATAGGAAAGGAGAGTGGACAAGGGAGAAAGGGAAGAAAGAGGGGCACCAGAGGATGGTGATACGTTAACTATGTTTGTCTTCATCTTGTAATGCATTCTGCTGCTGATAAAAAAACCTTTATTTTCATTTTTATATTTTGTATATGTGTGTTCATCCATCATCGATGTCGATGAGGACCTCGATACCATTATGATGGTGTTGAGACTAGCGCGTGATTTGGATTTAAGTGAGGGAGAGTTGCGCAGCGTCAGCCTCACTCTCTCTTCTCAATTCCCATCTGGATCCAGTGGCAAGACAGAGTCGAGATGGCTGGAGATGGGACTAGGCGCAGTGGATGACCAGGACGTCTTCTGTGTCTTGTCCTGCTCTACACGTTCCACAACGCTTGCAGAGACCGCCTTTGTGACCGTTGGACTTTCCATTGGTCTCGTCCGCTCAATCCGCCGGAGTCTGTCTTCACATGCTGGGATAGACAACTCCCTATCTCACTGGGGGTTTGAGACCTGTCAGCTACCATCACCTGGTTTAGCCAGCTTGTCGAAGCCATTGCCCGGGGTGTGGGCGCTGTCGCGTGCAAACAGCTAAGGGGAGCCACAGGTGAGAGCTGAGTGCCAGGTAGGGACCATAGGTGGACTAACCGCCTTGAAAAGGAGGCAACATATTCACCCATCAGAGGTGCTACCCCTCCCTAACACCCCATACACCCCTCTATGTCGATCACAACAACGAGACTGAACTGGAATTTGAACTATCAAATATACAAGTGACAGGATGAGTTGGGGACATCCATCCTAGTGAATGAGGGGCTCCTCAGAATCCCTCATCCCACAACACAAATAAGATTGCTTGCTTATTTTTGCTTTTACAATGGAGGGGTATCTAGTGATTGCAGCATCACATTATTACAGAAGCTCTGAAGACCTCACACTGGAACAGGAAGGATCTTCACCTAGAAGGAGAAGATGAGCTACACCTGGGGACAAGTTGAAAAGCTGGCCCAGGACAGAGGACACCAAAGAGCTGCTTTCAGGGTCCTATTCCCATGGAGTGATAGGTTTAGGAGAAAGAAAATACATATTTACAGACCATGTATCAGGAATTTGTAATTCTAATATTCAGACCCAATGCAGGGTCACTACAGAAGACATCAATCACCTCTTTCCATTCTCTCTTCCAGCAATCTGTTTTTCACACCCTTTGAGTTTTGCAACTATTTATGGCATCTTGTTATGCATAGATTGTCTGCTGTTTTTACTACATTACCATGATAAACACATTTCAAAGAGTACTCCAACAACTGCAAATTCAGGGAGGAACTGAGAGCATGAAATATTAAAAAAAATAGAATTCAGAGAAACATGGACTGGGCCATTAAAGCTGTTTGACAAGACTTGCTAGGGTATCCAAAACTTTTGCACAGTACTTTATTAATTTTATGTATTACACTGTATGGCTGTCGCAACAAAAAACACTAATTTAATGACATATTGAGTGACAATAAACCTGATTTTGATATAGGACTCTGTTATGGACTGAGAGGAAGATGGGGGCAGTGACAGGGGAAAGGAGAAGGGAGCAGAAAGCACCAGAAAGACATTCTGTAATAATTAATATTAAATTACTTTGCTTGGTGTCTCAGGACAGCCCTTCTGCACCCCAGTCCCTGGCAGCCTCAGAGAACAGGACCACATCTTGTGGCAGGGGATGAAACCAGAGGAACAGCACCATGCTGTTGATTTTCAGTGAGAAACTCTCTGCTTTCCTCAGCACATTCTGTCTCTCCACCTTGCCACTTCCTCAGGCACAGTGAATATTCTGAGCATTTAGGCACCAACCCTCTGTGCCTCTGCGGAAATGAAGGATTGGTTCTATGAGGACCTTGATAACATCATCAAAAGGCTACCTGACTCTGAGCACCTCTATCTACTCAGAGACTTCAATGCCAGTGTGGAACCTAACCAGGATTCCTGGCCTGGCTGCATTGGACACTTTGGAATCATCAAGCTCAACAAAAATAGACAAAGGCTACTAGAGTTTTGCTCCTACTATGACCTCTGCATAAACAACACATTCTTGCCAACAAGAGTCTGGGAGAACTCCATGCTGACTAAGAACACCAAGATGAAAGTCTACCAGGCCTGCGTGCTCGGAAAACTGCTGTACAGCAGAGAAATGTAGACAACTTGCTCTCGCCAAGAGTGCAATCTAAACATGTTCTACCTCTACTACCTCAGACGAATCCTGGGCATCACTTGGCAGGATCACATCTCAAAAAAGAATATTCTAGGACAAGCAGGCATCACAAGCATGTTTGTCCTCCTCATTCAGTATCGTCTGCAATGGCTTGGTCACGTGGAGGATGGCCAGTTCCCTAAAGACTTACTATATGGAAAGCTTGCCACTGGCACCAGATCCATTGGAAGACCAGCTCTATGTTATATAGACATCAGTAAACATGACATGAAAGCAAAGAACATTACTCAAACAACCTGAGAAGCCATGGAAGCCAACTGCAGCAGCTGGAGACAGACCATTATGGCAGACATAAAAAAGAGCAAGCAGAAGAGAGAAGAGCAGCGGGAAGCATAGAGAGAGTGCAAACAGCTAAGGGAAGCATCGACATCAACAGCTCCACAGCCTGACACAGCATTCACTTGTAGAAACAGCAGCAAGACCTGCCATTTCAAAATTGAACTATACAGCCGGACCCTTAGTGCACAGTCCATGTCCTTAAGACAGACGGATGTCATAAGGGGAGGCTGGACAGACATGTGATGAGGAATCCATTGAGGAATCTCGGTGACAAAATGTGGGAGGTGTTTTAAGTGGAACATTAACACCATCATGGTTACGTTTGGTCTGAAAGGCTTAATTCTGTACCCAGTACCTTGTGTAATTCCATAATTAACAGTGAGGTAAAAGGCCTTCATTTACAGCTGAGTAATTTGGGGCCACCTACCATCAAGGATCATGTGGGTGGATAGATAAATAGACTTAAATGCATTCAGTGCTTCTGAGACAATATAGAACCTTTTGTGGTGTGGTGATTATTGCAATGGAGGAAAGCCAACCAGTTAGTACTCAACAAACTCCCAGGAGATCATCCAATTTAAACCTAACTATATTATTACCAATTTTGACATTCTCCTTGCTCAAAATCAGAACCTACAGTATGTATAATCTTGAAGTTTATCCGGCATTTTAAGATAATTTTTGAATCTACTCTGCTTTTCAAAATGAGGTCAAAGCATCTTATGCAGTTAAGGAATTAGTTGATATTTCATCGAAATACTGGGATCTCTGTCCGTGCCCAACACACATTCAAGACTTAGAAAAATATATATTTGAATGTGACAACCTTTGGCAATACTCACATTTATTGCTTCACCATTGTCACCAAACAGCAAGCCAATGAATGTTTATCCCCAATTAAGAACCCCCATCACCCAGGTCATGCCTTGGTCTCATTGCTACCATCAGTGGAAGGTACAGGAGCCTGAAGGCGCACAGTCAGTGATTCAGGAAAAGTTTCTTCCTCTCTGCCATCCAATTTCTAGATGGACATTGAATCCATGCACACTATCACCCTACCTTTTTTTACTTCTATTTTTGCACTTCTTATTTAAATTAAATGTTTAATTTATACATACTTACAGTTCACAGTTTTTTTTCTATTGTTATGTATTGCATTGTACTCCTGCTGCAAAGATAACAAATTTCACAACATATGCCAGAGAAATTAAAACTGATTCTGATTGGTTGACCTGGAGTTACTTGAAGATGAGGTAAAGATGGGGGAATTCCTCCTCTGAAGGACATTTGTGAGCTTGGCATTTTGTTTTACAAAAATACAATTGTTTCATAGTTATCATTCGTTCATTTTGTGCCGTGCTCTATGATGTGGGCAGTTATGGTCTTCTCATGACCATGATTGTTCTTGGCAAATTTTTCAACAGAAGTGGTTTGCCATGGCCTTCTTTTGAGCAGTATCTTTACAAGATGGGTGACCCCTGCCATTATCAATACTCTTCAGAGATTGTCTGCCTGGTGTCAGTGGTTGTATAACCAGGACTTGTGATATGTTCCAGCTGCTCATATGACCGTCCACCACCTACTCCCATGGCTTCATGTGATCATCCGGTGCTACACCTTGCCCAAGGGTGACCTGCGGGCTAGTGAAGGGAAGGAAAGCCTTAAACCTCATTTGGTAAAGACATACCTCCACCCCACCACACCATGTTTACCTTTATTGGCGCTAAAACATGATTCCAAGTTTACTTACTTGGTAACTGGTTTATTATTGTCATATTGGAATTTAGAAGTTTGAGGGGGGATCTGATTGAAACGTTTAAAATCCTAAAGGGATTGGACAGGCTAGATGCAGGAAAATTGTTCCCGATGTTGGGGAAGTCCAGAACGAGGGGTCACAGTTTGAGGATAAAGGGGAAGCCTTTTAGGACCGAGATTAGGAAAAACTTCTTCACACAGAGAGTGGTGAATCTGTGGAATTCTCTGCCACAGGAAACAGTTGAGGCCAGTTCATTGGCTATATTTAAGAGGGAGTTAGATATGGCCCTTGTGGCTACGGGTATCAGGGGGTATGGAGGGAAGGCTGGTGCAGGGTTCTGAATTGGATGATTAGCCATGATCATAATAAATGGCGGTGCAGGCTCGAAGGGCCGAATGGCCTACTCCTGCACCTATTTTCTATGTTTCTATGTTTCTATATGTACAGTGAAGACCTTTCTTTTGCATGCCATCCAGATAGGTCATTCCATACAGAAGAACATCTAAGTGGTAAAAAGGGAAACAGAAGGCAGAATATGATGGTTGCCATCACAGACAAACTGCAGTACAAGTAGACAGATAAGGTGCAAGGGCCACATCAATGTAGACTGAGGGACCAAGAGTTCATCTTTATCATATAAGAGGTCCATTCAAGAGTCTTATTTCAGTGGGATAGAAGCTATCCCCGAACATGCTGGTAAGTATTCTCAAGTTCTACCAGATAAAATGGGAGAGAAAAAAGAATGAAAAAGGGTGACCATTCTACGACATAGGAGCAGAATCAGTCCATTCAATCTGCTGTGCCACTCCATCACAGCTGATTTATTATCCCGCTCAAACCCATTCTCCCTATAACTTTTGGTGTCCTGACTAATCAAGAACCAACCAACTTCTGCTTTAAAGATACCCAATGAGTTGTTCTCTGCAGATGCATATGGCAATGAATTCCATTGATTCATTACCCAGTGGCTAAAGAAATTCCTCTTCATCTCTGTTCTAACTGGGTGTCTCTCTGTTCTGAGGTTATGCTCTCTGGTCCTAGACTCCCCCACTTATGGGAAACATTCTTTCCACATCCACTGTATCTGGGCTACCATGGTGAGATTTAAACAGTCTTGAATAAGGTTCTGGCCCATAACGTCAAGTGTTAATTCATTTCCATAGATGCTCTCTGATCTGATGAGCTCCTCCTGCATTTTCTGTGTTTTGCTCAGGATTTCCAGCATCTTCAGACTTTCTTTTTACTTGTCTATAGCAATGCAAATCATTCCCACTTGTGTGACGCTGTGGTACAGCAATTAATGCTATTGTCTATCAGCTTCTGACTTCTAATACTGTCTGAATGGAACTTGTCTGTTCTCCCACTGAATGTGGACCCTAAGAGGTCCACTTTTCTTCCACATCTCAAAAACATTGTTAGGTTAATTAGTGTAAGTGGGATGTGTGGGAATCAGAATGATGTACATGTGAGAGAGACAACTTACAAGGATATGAATGGGATTGATGAGATTACATTCAGAGCGGACAATGACTTGATGAAAATAAATGGTTTCCTTCTATGTAGTCAGGAACCAAGGACAGTCTCTTGCAACAAACAATCTACTCATCAGATCAAGCAGCATTAATAAGACCATAACAAGTAGAAGCAGTATTAGGCTATTTGACACATAAGTTGCTCTGCCATTCGATCATAGCTGATTTATTTTCCCTATCAACCCCAGTGTCTTGCCTTCGTCCCGTAACCTTTGATGTCATCTTTCTGATTCTTCTGCAGTTGGATGATCTTCTGCACATATGAGAAAATGAGGAGATGATTATCTTCTGCCAGGTTCATTGTTGAGGTCTTATCTGGGTCTTTCTTTATCTGGAACCTCCCCTTTGACCTTACTGCCATGAATGACCTTACCAGGAGATAAGGGCCAGATGGCTAATCTCCAGACAGCATCACTCACGGGATCAGAAGGACTCACAAACCTCTCCACCATGGCAAGATGTTGCAATCAACTTGGGAGGTCATTCATTGATGAAGTAACACAAGGTCTAAAAAGAACTTGGGTCCTTTCAGAACTTTTCAGCAGATTGTAATCATCACGGGAGGTCAATCGTTGGTGACAAGTGCCAAGCTTAAAATGAACTCTGGTGCTTTCGGAAATTTTCAGAGGGCTGTAATAATTAGGATCTATTAGGCACTCAGTAGGAGCCAATAAAAAGAAACGAGGTGTAAGTAGAACAGCAATTGTGTGTTTGGACAGAGTTAGAGTGGTCAGGTTTTGGCTCAACAGGCTTAGGCAAGGACAGGCTTGAACAAGAACGGGAAAAGTAAGTTTTTCAGTAAGTTTTTTTTTGTTAGTACATAGCTAGTTCACTGAGAATAAGTCCAGGGTTAGTGGTATGTTCCTTGTCTGGGATGAGGGAACTTTGGGACACCTCCAGTTTCCTTGATAACTACATTTGCATGAAGTGCACCAATCTGCAGCTCCTTAGACACTGTTTTAAGGAAATAGAGCTGGTGATAGATAGGAGCTACAGTGGGATAGTCACCCCGAAGTTGTAGGAAGCAGGTACGTAGATGACTGTCAGGTGAGGAAAAGGGAATAGGCATCCGCTGTATAGAACCCCTATGGCCTTTCTCCTCAATAATAAGTAAACCACTTTGGATACTGTTGAGAGGGATGACCTACTGGGAGAAGCTGCAGTGAACTGATCTGTGGTACTGAGTCTATCTCTATGGCTCTGACGGGAAGGAGGGAGAAGAGGTGTGCAGCTATGATAGAAGATTCCAAAATTAGAGGAGCAGACACAGATTCTGTGGATGTGAGAGAGACACCTAGATGGTATGTTACCTAGCTGGTGCCAGGGTTAGGGATGACCGATCAGGAAAACTGCATTCTAAATGGGGAGGGTGAACAGCTGGAAGTTGTGGTCCGTATATTGGTACCAGGGACAAGCTGTCAGAATTGCTGTATTGTTTGGTACCTTTAAACTCTATGTTATAAGAGTGGGCTCCTAGGAAAAGTGCCCAAAATGGTAGCCAGGCAGCAGTCATCACTGGGATTTCCTGCCTAGAATGGAAGTGAACACAAGGGGCTGGTGATCTGTCACAAGTGTAAACTTTTGCCCAGAGAGGTAGTGGCAGGACTTCTTTATTCCCATACTGGACTAAGAGCCTCTCGGTCGATTTGTGCGTGGTTGCATTCTGCGATCATCCTTGATCTTGAAGCAATCCAGCGTTTAGATTCATCTTTCATAGTATGTGACAAAGTAGCTCCAATGCCATAAGGGCTGCCTCGTAAGTCAGTCTGATGGGCAGAGATGGGTCATAATGGGTGAGCAGTTCATCTGATGTTATTAGTCACTTTGTTTCCTTGAATGCTCTTTCTCACCTTTCTGACTATTCCCACTTTGCTCCTGTCTATAATCATGCATTTAATGGGTGCAACACTGTAGCAATGTTTGAGAGAAACCAGTGGTAGTAGTTTACAAGGCTCAAGTATGACCTGAGTTGTGACACATTTTCCGGCTTGGGTGCCTGCAGCACTGCTTCAGTCTTCTCCTGTGACTTATGTAGGCCATGTTTGTCAATGTCATGTCCACAATATGAGATTTCATTCTTGAAAGCTCACATTCTCTCTCTCTTTGCACACAGACCATACTCACTCAGCCTGGTAAGAACTCCACCAAGATTCTAGGGGCTGCTCTTCATCATTCTTGCTAGTCACAACGCTGTCATCAAGGCAGCCTTGAGTTCCTGGAATATCTCGGAACATTTGGTCCATTGCTGTTTGCCAAATTGCTGGAGCTGATGCCATGCCAAAGATAAGACAATTATACTGGCACAGTCCCTTGGGAGCACTGATTGTGAGGAACTTACTGCTTGACTCCTCGTTCTCCATTTGCAGATATGCGTGGCAAGTCAATCTTTGAAAACCTCTCCCTGCCTGCCAAAGATGCAAAAATGGATTCTATTTGTGGCAGGGAATGCTACAAAGTATGCAGCACAGGTTTGATGCTCACTTTGAAAACCCAACATATGTGCCCAGTTCTGGCCTTACCTTTCTTGATCACTGGGACAATGAGCATTGCCCAATCATTCCACTCAATCTTGGAGAGAATGTTAGACACCTCAAAGCTTTGCAGTTCAGCATCCACTTTAGGACATAGTACGTTAGGCACTGGATGCACTTTATGGAATCTTGGTGTTGCTGCCTTATCCATATCAATTCTGGCCTTCATGTCTTTGAGTTTACTAATACCCTTCTCAAACACCTTCTCATTAGCATTAAGCAGCAATGACAGTCTCTGGTTAGTGCTACCATTTGGGCTGCAGTTGCCTATTGATGACATATTGAGAGCTTTGATTGTGTGCCAGTCTAGTTGGATTTCTCTCAACCAGTCATGTCTGAAAAGTGCTGGCCCTCCACTTTTCAATACGTAAAGCTTTAACTGCTGTGTTTGGCCTCCATACATCACATTCACTTTCAGGTTGCCATTGGGAGTCACTATTTCACTTATGTAAGTCTTTAGGATTACTCATCATCATCATTATAGCTTGTCACACCAGACAGCCAGCCACTCTAGTGTTGTGTGGTTGATGTCGAGCAGGTCAGTGTCAGCCAAATCAGGTAAGAGTGGGCAGTTGTGCAGAAGGTGTTCAATGCTCTGCACCCTTTCGCCACACTCACAGGATTCGTTGGTCTTTAAACCCCACTTCACCATATTGTCTCGAGTCCTACAAACTCCCGCTCTCGCTCTGTTGAGAGTGCACCACTTCCGTCTGTCAAGCAGTGCCCCGTCTGGCCACATTTCTGTGGGGTCTTGCACTGTATTGTTTGGTGGGGTTCTGGCTTCTGTTTGTTGCCAGAGGTCAATCCTGTATGTCTGGGGGGATGTCCCATGCGGTAGTTCCTCCACTGTAGTAAAGTTTTTCTTCGGTTTTAGGCGGTTGGAAACTGGCACATGATGATGTAGTGGGTGCCGTAGATCTGAGTTCTGTTTCCCTTTTTCTATTTTTGTTGTAGTGTGTCTTCGGATCTCTGGGGGAGCAATGCCTGCAAATCTGTAAATGATGTTAGTAGGTGTGAGGCGCAGTGTGCCTGTGATTATTCGGCAGGCTTCGTTAAGCAACGGGTCTGTTTTCTTTGCATGGGCTGATCTGCCCCACACAGGTGCACAGTATTCTGCAGGTACATAGCAGAGTGCTAGGGCAGTTGATCTAAGTATGTGAGCATTAGCTCCCCATTTCGTGCCTGCTAAACTTTTCAAGAGAGAATTGCGAGAGCAAACTTTCCCTCGGAGTTTTTGGATGTGGATGGCAAATGAGAGTGTCCTATCCAGTGTCACGCCCAGGTAAATTGGAGTTGGATGGTGTTCGAGCTCTTTCCCACACCAGAAGATCTTGAATTTCTGAGCTGCTTCTTGATTCCTCAGGTGGAATGCACACACTTGAGTTTTTGATGGATTTGGGTTCAGAGACCATTTTTCATAATACTGCTTCATTGCTTCGGGGACTGCTGTAAGTCATAACATTACTGATGGCATTTTAGAAAACAGTTTGTTGTAGTCAGCCTTGGAAATGTTAGATCCTGTATACTGCTCCATTTTTAGTTTTACACCAGATACATCTATGTAATCCATATGATTATGTTCTGCTTCAGTAATGCTATGAAATTCTAGGCATGACAGCTCATCTTTGTCAGACTCTATGTTGCCTGACTCTAATTCACATTCAGTCACTTTATGCATTTGTTTAGTTTTGGGTTTGGGCGACGCCCATTGTCCCAATGATCAAGAAAGGGAAGGCCGGAGCTGTTCACATATGTGGGGACTTCAAAGTGAGTATCAACCCTGTGCTGCTTACTAAATAAAAGACCTTTTAAACTTTTGGTAAGTGGGGGAGATGTTTTGTGTACAGCACTTTTCGCTCGGTGTGTTTTTTTCTCTTTAGTTGTACTTTTTGTTTGACTTGCACACTCTCTCTATGAGACATTATGATACTTTCTGTAAGCTTTTTCTTTAAACCTACAGTAATTTGCAACATAGGAGGATTTGCTGCATCAATAACATTTTTGGCTTTTTGGGACGTTTTGTGCATTTCACATTCTAAACTCCTTTTTCTGTAGTTCTGCTGCATCCTTTTCTGCATAGAAACATAGAAAACCTACAGTACAATACAGGCCCTTTGGCCCACAATGCTGTGCTGAACATGTACTTACTTTTGAAATTATGTAGGGTTACCCAAAGCCCTCTATTTTTCTAAACTCCATGCACCTATAGAGAAGTCTCTTAAAAAAACCCATAATCTAATCTAATCTAATTTTATCTACCTCTACCACCATTGCTGGTAGCCCATTCCACACACTCACCACTCTCTGTGTAAAAACACTTACTCCTAACATCTCCTCTGTACCTACTTCCTAGCACCTTAAATCTGTGCCCTCTCGTGCTAGCCATTTCAGCCCTGGGAAAAAGCCTCTGACTATCCACACAATCAATGCCTCTCATCACCTCATATGCTTCTATCAGGTCACTTCTCATCCTCCGTCACTTCAAGGAAAAAAGGTCGAGTTCACTCAACCTATTCTCATAAGGCATGCTCCCCAATCCAGGCAACACCTTTGTAGATCTCCTCTCCACCCTTTCTATAGTTTCCACATCCTTCCTGTAGTGAGGTGACCAGAACTGATTGCAGTACTCCAAGTGGGGTCTGACCAGGGTCCTATATAGCTATAACCTCTTAAACTCAATCCCACGGTTGATGAAGGCCAATGCACCATATACCTTCTTAACCACAGAGTCTGCTATGGACTCGGACCCCAAGATTCCTCTGATCCTTCACACTACCAAGAGTCTTACCGTTAATACTATATTATGCCATCATATTTACTTATCAAAATGAACCACCTCACACTTATCTGGATTGAACTCTATCTGCAACTTCTCAGCCCAGTTTTGTCTCCTGACAGTCAGCCAATCTTCTATCCGAACTCGGCCTTTTCTCCTTGGAGCGGCAGAAAAATATGTGCCTAAGACTTTTACACAGTACTGTATAGTCACAAGAGGGCTGTGAAATTCTGTTGCATTATTCCAGAAGCAGAACTATCACAAGTAATATAACTCATATTCTGTCAAAGAATTGATCAGGTTTTCAAACGGAATATCCTGTGCACATTACATTTCATTTCACAGCAGATGAGGCATTAATTTGCAGCTAGTGTAACTGAAAATACTTCAATAATGCATTAATCTACTAAGTAGTAATTTATTACAGTTTCTTCAGAACTGACATTTAACAAGGCTCTGCTCTTGACTCTTGATGACAAATGGGACATATCCTCATTGAAGAAAATGAAGTCAAGTTCCACTAATGCAAAATTCTGGAACAGTGTGTTCTGGAGATGACAGATATTTGGAATGCTTTCTACTGGAAGTAAAGAATAAATATGAGACTGCAGAAATATAGAAAAATATCTGCAATTATGTCATATTGTTTGCCTTCTTTACAGGAACACTGTAAAATTACTTCACAAACTAGAAAGGTACTTTCAAAGTTCTGTCTCTTGTTATTTTGATGAAATTGAGTTTGAAATCACAGTGATACAACTGATGAAGGCACGTTTGTTAAATTTCAACGGAAATGCCGTGGAAGAAGTGATACCTCTCTCTCCCATGTTAATCAGAGAGAGAGAGTCTGTGGGATGTCAAACTGCTGGGATGAATAGTAGTTTTTGACAGATTCTACATTATGGCCTCTTTGGGGGCTTTGCTATTGCTTGAATGGAGGGTGGTGGTGGGGAGGATGATGCTTTTTGCTATAACAAGCAGGTGGAGGGGGAGGGTTGGTGCTTTGCTGCTGCTTGTACATGGGTGGTGGAGGGGGATCTTTGGGTTCTAAAGTTTTTCTGTCATTCATTCTTTGTTTTTTTTTTCCTTCTGTTTTGTGGATGTCTGCAGAGAGTAAGAATTTCATGTAGTATACTGTATACATTCTCTGATATTAAGTGAAACCATTCAGCCATTGAAATGGGCCATGCATCATTGGGCACCAGACTATCGCCTCCTGTAATGCCTTGGGGACTTTGTTCAGTATTCTCCCTACAATGCAATCTCAACTCCTGCCTCTGTACAGTTCTGTTGGAGCATGTGGTCTCTGAGGGTGAGACTGGCTAAACAGATGTAAACCAAGGCAACCTTTGTCCTCCCACTTGGATACCAAAGATTCTGTGACAGCATGTTCAAAATAAACAATGGTGGTCTGACTGATATTTAATCAATAAGGTTCACCATATTGATTCCTGGATTGATTCCTGGGATGGCAGGACTTTCATATGATGAAAGACTGGATGAACTAGGCTTATACTCATTGGAATTTAGAAGATTAAGGGGGGATCTGATTGAAACGTATAAAATCCTAAAGGGATTGGACAGGCTAGATGTAGGAAGATTGTTCCCGATGTTGGGGAAGGCCAGAATGAGGGGTCACAGTTTGAGGATAAAGGGGAAGCCTTTTAGGACCGAGATTAGGAAAAACTTCTTCACACAGAGAGTGGTGAATCTGTGGAATTCTCTGCCACAGGAAACAGTTGAGGCCAGTTCATTGGCTATATTTAAGAGGGAGTTAGATATGGCCCTTGTGGCTACGGGGATCAGGGGGTATGGAGGGAAGGTTGGTACAGGGTTCTGAGTTGGATGATCAGCCATGATCATACTGAATGGCAGTGCAGGCTCGAAGGGCCGAATGGCCTACTCCTGCACCTATTTTCTATGTATGTTTCTATGTATGTTTTATCTTAACTAGTATTACTAAAATACAACAGATTATCTGATCATTGTGTCATAGTTGTCTGTGACTTTCTCTTACTCTGACTCTTCATCTTTTATCCTGGTCTGATGAAGGGTCTCGGCCCAAAGCATTCAATATACTCCTTTCCACTGATGCTGCCTGACCTGCTGAGTTCCTCCAACAGTCTGTGTGTGTTGCTTGTCTGTGAGTATATTGGTTTCTGTGTTCCATTGGCTGGAATACACATTGCGGCATTCTAAAGTTGTCAAAATCCAAGTCAAATAAAAGTAAATTGATTATCAAACCACACATATGTTATCATAAAAACATTGAGATTCATTTTTTGCAGGCATTTACAGTAAATACAAAGAAACAGTGGAATCAGTGAGAATCTGTACACAACAAAGATGATACACAGCTAATGTTAAACTGAAATTACAGGCAGCAGATTGCAGTGATAATAGTTCAGAGGAAGTATATCTAGAAGTTTTGTTAGATGCCCACAAAATGTCGCCATGTATCACCAGCGCCATCCTTTATCTGTAGAAGTTTCTATTGAAATAATCTTTTTAAAACTTTCTCTATGCAGGGGTTCCCAACCTAGGGTACACAGACCCCTTGCTTAATGTTATTGGCCCATGGCATAAAAAAGGTTGAGAACCCCTGTTCTAAGGGATGCTTTTGATTTGGCTGGTGGGGATTATCAGCCCATTGCAGATACATAATACTATTTTGAGTATGTGCATGCCATACCCACTCCATCACTCACTGAATAATTTCCTTCTCTCTCTACCCCCACCACAATTTCTTTCTCTTCTCTGTCTTTTCTTTCTATTTTCTCTCCTTCTAACCAGCTTCCCTCATTCCATACTCCCTCTTTGACCATCTCGCATCCTCGGGGGGTCATGGTAGCATCGCGGATTGTGCTACACTCAGGTCATCAGAATTCGAAGTTCAATTCCAGCGTCCTCTGTAAGAAAATTTTTAATTTTCTTCCTGTAGGCGTGTGGGTTTCGTCCTGGTGCTCCAGTTTCCTCTCACCTTCCAAAGTCGTACTGGTTAGCAGGTTAATTGATCATTTGAATTGTCCTGTGATTAGAGTTAAATTGGTGAGCTGCTGAGTCACACAGCTCAGTGGACCAATAGGGCCTGTACCATACTGTATCCCTGCATCTCTGAATAAATCCTTTTCCTCCTTCCTTCTACTCCATTTGCCGACACTTCTCTCTCACTTCTATCTCTGTCTATCCCCTTTCCTTTCTCCCCTTTCTTCCTCTGTCTTACCTCTTCTCTCTCCCTTATATTCCTTCTCCCTGTTTCAAGTCAAGTCAAGTCACTTTTTAATGTCATTTTGACCATATCTGCTGGTACAGTACACAGTAAAAATGAGACAATGTTTTTCAGGACCATGGTGCTACATGAAACAATACAAAAACTACACTGAACTATGTAAAACAACACAAAAACTACACTAGACTACAGACCTACCCAGGACTACATAAAGTGCACAAAACAGGGCAGGCATTACGATAAATAATAAACAAGACAATATGCACAGTAGAGGGCAGTAGGTTTATAATTATAAATAAATACAGGTGTCAGTCCAGGCTCTGGGTTTTGAGCAGTCTGATGACTTGGGAGAAGAAACTGTTACATAGTCTGGTCGAGAAAGCCCGAATACTTCAGTGCCTTTTGCCAGATGGCAGGAGGGAGAAGAGTTCGTATGAGGGGTCCGTGGGCTCCTTCATATTGCTGTTTGCTTTACGGATGCAGCGTGTGGTGTAAATGTCTCTAATGGCGGGAAGAGAGACCCTGATGATCTTCTCAGCTGACCTCACTATCCGCTGCAGGGTCTTGCGATCCGAGTTGGGCAAGTTTCCGAACCAGGCAGTGATGCAGCTGCTCAGGATGCTCTCAATACAACCTCTGTAGAATATGGTAAGGATGAGCGGTGGGAGATGGACTTTTCTCAGCCTTCGCAGAAAGTAGAGATGCTGCTGGGCTTTCTTTGCTATGGAGCTGGTGTTGAGGGACCAGGTGAGATTCTCTGCCAGGTGAACACCAAAAAATCTGGTGCTCCTAACGATCTCTACAGAGGAGTTGTCGATGTTCAGCGGGGAGTGGTCGTTCTGTGTCCTCCTGAAGTCAACAACTATCTCTTTTGTTTTGTTCACATTCAGAGACAGGTTGTTGGTTCTGCACCAGTCCGTTAGCCGCTGCTCCTCCTCTCTGTATGCTGACTCATCGTCCTTGCTGATGAGATTCACCACGGTCGTGTCATTGGCGAACTTGATGATGTGGTTCGAGCTGTGTGTTGCAGCACAGTCGTGGGTCAGCAGAGTGAACAGCAGTGGACTGAGCACACAGCCCTGGGGGGCCCCCGTGCTCAGTGTGATGGTGTTGGAGATGCTACTTCCAATCCGGACTGACTGAGGTCTCCCAGTCAGGAAGTCTAGGATCCAGTTGCAGAGGGAGGTGTTCAGGCCCAGTAGGCTCAGCTTTCCAATCAAGTACTGAGGGATGATTGTGTTGAATACTGAACTGAAGTCTATGAGCAGCATTCGAACATATGTGTCCACTTTCTCCTATCCACCTTCTCCCACTTCCTGCCTCCCTGTCTCTGCCCTCCCCTCCAGACCGAACAGTCTCTGTCTGCAGGCAGAGCACTTGTCCACCATTTATTTTTATTCCAGCCCGTGTATTAATATGCTGACAAAACTTGAACTGCAGCAAAACCCCAAAGATTTGCTCTCATTCCAACAAGCAAATGAACCAACAAGGAAGAGCGTTGGTTTTAATAACTAACCCTCCACAGAGTCCTTCCCAAAATACCGAGATATGAAATTTACGACGATAATAACGCTAACAATCCTAAGCAGGTGCCAGCACGTTCTCTGAACCACTTGTAACTATATTACATCTGTGAAGTATTGTGGTAACTTGAGATTTGAATCTGCACGCGTTATTAAATGCAATGTCTATACTTGATGATAAATTATAAATTCACTCAACTGTTATTACATTTTTATATTAAATATTAAAATCCCACTTGCTCGTTCCTTTCTAGATTCTGCTCACACGGAGTTTTCTTTGCACTCATTAGTGTTTCACATTGTCAGTTGGTAAAGTGGTTTCATTATTTCTTTAACTAATTGAAAGCAATCCCAGAAAGTGAAATGAAGAGGGAAACACGCAGAAAGCCTACACTGCAAGTTAACCTTCTTAAATCAGGTACAAAAAAAAGTCTAAGCAGAAAGCATTGGAAACACTCAGCAGATCAAGCAGAACAGGAGCGACACAGTAGTGTCGCAGCTGTTACAGCTCAGGGTGTTCTGCAGTGGGAGTTCAATTCTAGCATCGTCTGTAAGGAGTCTGTACATTCTACTTGTGAGCCATGTGATTTTCCTCTGGGACCTCTTCCTTCATTCCACAGTCCAAAGAGATACCAGTTAGTAAGTTAATTGGTCATTGTAAATTTTCCTGTGATTAGGCTAGGGTTAAATAGGTGGGTCATCGGGCTGGAAGAGCCTGTTCTATGCTGTATCCCTGAATAAATAAACAAGCTTGTAGAAAGATTCACAGAGACATACACCTTAAACGAACCCACTCAGAACCATCAGGCCATTGTCTCCCACAGCATCAAAGTATACATTTCCAATTAAGTTTATTATCAAAGTATGTATATCTCACTGTATATTACTCTGAGATTCATTTTCTTGCAAGCATTCTCAGTAAAATAAATAAATATAATAGAAGCAAAGAAAAATTGTACGCAAAGAAAGAGCAATCTCATCAACTCTGGAGATCTTCCATCTCCAGCTATAAATCCATAGTTTGTTTACTGTGTAATGCTCATTTCTGCGTCCTAAGATCCACAAACCTAACTGTCCAGGTAGGCCATCGTTTCTGTCTGCTCCCACCCCACATATCTCAACTCGATTTTTTGCCCATTGGTTCAGCCCCTTCCCACTTATATTCATGATATTTCACGTGCCCTCAATCTCTTCAACCATTTTCATTTCCCTGGCCCTGATCACCTTATTTTCACTATGTTGGTCCAGTCACTACGCACTCTTATCCCCTATCAGAAAAGCTTTAAAGCTCTCCACTTCTTTCTAGGCAGCAAATTTAGCCAGTTCTCCTCCATCACCACCCTCCTGCTGAAGGGTCTCAGCCTGAAATATCCACTGTGCTCTTTTCCATAGATGCTGCCTGGCCTGTTGAGTTCCTGACAGTACCTTCAGTTGAACTCTGTGTTTTTGTGTGTTTCCCCCTAGCTGTCAGTCTGTCATTTTGTATTACCATGTGCTCCTGTCCCCGCTCCTGCTCTACTCTGGCCCCTGTATTACTGAGTAGTCCATCTCTCTTCTGCTTCTCATTATTACCTGTATTGCTGCCACCTGTGTCTCATTGTGCTCCACCTATTATCTGCCTCTCTGTTTATTGCTGTGTATCTCTGTGTATTTCAGTCC
>NC_092384.1:71832387-71929887 GCF_030028105.1 Mobula birostris | reverse complement strand
GTGGGGCAGTAGGGTGGGATTGAAGTAAGATAGGTGGAAAAGGCAAAAGGGCTGGAGGAGGAGAAGTCTGATAGGAGAGGAGAGTGGACCATGGGAAAAAGGAAAGTATGAGGGCATCAGTGGGAGGCAATTGGCAGGCGAGGAGAAGAGGTAATAGGGTGTATCAATGGAATAACTATCAGATTTGCTTTAGTCTTAGTTTGACACACAGTACAGGAATGATTTAGGACAATCTGAGCTATTCATTTTACAGTTTAACATTTCAGTCTCAGCCTTTAGCAGATGGAAATAAAAAGGGTTAAATATCTTGAAGCACGAGTCTTCATATTGTTACCATTATCATCATTGATGTTTTGATTCGGTCTTTCTTCACAAGTGTCACAGAGAACTGCCAGTGAGGATTGCCGACAGACCCGGGGGAGCAGGTTATGACTTCAATACTTTCTCAGCTTTCAGTCAGAGCTCATGGATTTCACCGATTCTTATATCTGTGCTAAGAGCAATTTCTGCAGGACAAAAACCATTCGCTCTATAAATACAAGGATAGAGCAGTCCAATAAAGTGTTCAGGTTCCAAGCCAATACCATTGAGTGCAGTGCAGAGGCTTTTGGGATCAAAGTGAACTGAGTCACTCCTCCAAAAAGAGCACAGTATTGTTGTGGTTTGGAGGCTTGGCTGCCTCGGTGACCCAGAAAGCAATGTTGAATGGAGTCAGGGCTTTATACTGTGGCTCTTGATAGGGTCACCTATGCCAAACTAGTCAAGGGGTAGGGGCCAAACTAAGCGTGGTCCACCGGTCCTCCAGGTTCAGGGGTTCAGCTCAGGGCTAACAACCTTGACTGGTAAAACAAAATTGTTACAGAAGCAGCAATGAAGGATCTTTCTACATCCGAGTGTGACAGCATTCCTGAGACTCCACCCAGGACTTGCGTGACTGACAAGTGACAACAGAGAGGAAGCTGCTGACATGATGAAGGAAGCCCTGAACACTGCCAGAGATGGAGGACATTCATTGCTGCCCTAAATGCCAGCAGCATAATGGGCAGTAGAGAACTGAATCGCTGCCAGTGAAGCCAATGGCATAATGAATGGAATGCCTTTGATTGCTTGAAATCAGAATCAGGTTTATTACCTCTGGCATACGCCATGAAATAGGTTCTTTCGCGGCAGCAGTACATTGTAATACATAATAATAAAATCTATAACTTGCAGTAAGTAATATATATAAATTAAATTAAATAACTAGTTCAAAAATGGAGCAAAATAGAAACAAATATTAAGATAACACACATCAAAGTTGCTGGTGAACGCAGCAGGCCAGGCAGCATCTCTAGGATGAGGTGCAGTCGACGTTTCAGGCCGAGACCCTTCGTCAGGACTAACTGAAGGAAGAGTGAGTAAGAGATTTGAAAGTGGGAGGGGGAGGGGGAGATCCAAAATGATAGGAGAAGACAGGAGGGGGAGGGATGGAGCCAAGAACTGGACAGTTGATTGGCAAAAGGGATACGGGAGGATCATGGGACAGGAGGCCCAGGGAGAAGGAAAAGGGGGAGGAGGGGAAAAAAACCCAGAGGATGGGCAAGGGGTATAGTCAGAGGGACAGAGGGAGAAAAAGGAGAGAGAGAGAAAGAATGTGTGTATATAAATAAATAATGGATGGGGTACGAGGGGGAGGTGGGGCATTAGCGGAAGTTAGAGAAGTCAATGTTCATGCCATCAGGTTGGAGGCTACCCAGACGGAATATAAGGTGTTGTTCCTCCATCCTGAGTGTGGCTTCATCTTTACAGTAGAGGAGGCCGTGGATAGACATATCAGAATGGGAATGGGATGTGGAATTAAAATGTGTGGCCACTGGGAGATCCTGCTTTCTCTGGTGGACAGAGCATAGGTGTTCAGCAAAACAATCTTTCAGTCTGCGTCAGGTCTCGCCAATATATAAAAGGCCACATTGGGAGCACCGGACGCAGTTTATCACCCCAGCCGACTCACAGGTGAAGTGTCGCCTCACCTGGAATATTAATCCACAAATGTTAAGGTAGTGTTCAGAGTTCATTGTCCATTCCGAAATCTGATGGCTGTGGGGAAGAAGCTGTTTCTAAAATGTTGAGTGTGTGTCTTCAGGCTCCCGTATCTCCTCCCTGAAGGTCGCAATGAGAAAAGGGCATGTCCTGGGTGATGGGGGTCTTTAATGAAAGATACCACCTTTTTGAGGCATTGCTTTTTGGAGATGTTCTCGATGCTGGACAGGCTAGTGCCCCTGACTGATTTTGTGGCACCCTCTGTGAATGCCCTCAGAATCATTCCCTCCCTCCACCACATCACATGATTGCACACACACTCAGACATGTAAACACATACAGGCAAGCACATAGATGATTATGTACCCATGCACATACATGTGATTGTGAGGCAGGCCTGCAGGCTTATTGGGAACATTGAAAAGGCATTTCGATAAGTACATGGATATGGGCCAAATGCAGGCAGATGGGACTAGTGTGCTGGGAAACACAATCAGCATAGATTAGCCAAAGTGCTTGTTTCCAGTATATATTTACAGTACTGCGGAATGTTCTTAGACATACACATATGGCTAGGGAGTCTAAGACTTTTGCAGAGTGCTGTATGTGCCAATGAAGCGGAGAGTGGGTTTGTGAATCTGGCAAGAGCAAAGTATGTAGGGAGTGGAGAGGGTGGAGCATTGCGGGAGGGGTGTGGGACAGGTGGTAGAGGAGTGCTAAGGGTGGGGGAGTGACATGGGTGCAGACACACCCAGCCCTGAGACACCAGGCAAGGTTATTTGATTCCAAATAATTGTTTTATTGATCATTACAGTCTCCCTGGTGCTTCTCACTCCCTCCTCTCTCCCTTTCAGTTTTCCCAACCATGCCCCCTTCCCATTCTCAGTCCACAATAGAGACACATCAGGATCAGGCTTGACATGAAATTTGGGTTTTTGCGACAGCAGTACAGTGCAATACATAAAATTACTATAGTACTGTGCAACCCTCTTAGGCACTCTCACTCTTATATATGTGCCTAAGGCTTTTGTGTAATAGTGTGTACTCATACTCAAGCACAAACACACACACACACTCACACACACATGTACACAATGCATATGCACATGCATGGTGAAGGCATCCAGTTACATATGCATAGAACTGCTGGAGGAATTAGGAGAGCAGGTTGTGAGTGAAGTGAACAGAGGTCAATCAGGCTGTGACGAAGGCTCGTCACTGATTACAGACGGCACATGGTGCACTCAGTAAAACACTCATCCCCAGCAGTAATAGTGACTGGGTCTGAAACAGAGCTGCTGTATGGAGCTGTCTCACAGAGGCAGCAGCTACCTGCACAGGTGTGCTGATGGTGGAGGATACCATCTTTAACTGGATAATTGAGTTAATTAGCTTTTGGTTGGTCTAGGGGGAGGGGCTTAGCAGTTATAAACCTCAGGTTACAAAGGCTTTGGATTTAGTTTTCTTTTGTGTTTAGTCTGAGGGTGGTTTTTTTCCCCTCAGTTTTTGTCTTGTTTTGAGGTAAATAAAAGTACCTCAATTTATTTTTGTGACTCAAGCCATCTGGTTATTTTTCTTAAACAGTTGACCCACAGTTTTTTGTGACATATGGTGGCAGCGGTGGGGTGGCCAGTTGCAAAACTAAGCGTGCTTTTAAAAAATGAACTGGACTACGGTCTCAAAGCCAGCAACTTCAGATGAAGAATGAGGATGAGTGGGAGACAGCGGTGATGTCAGAGGAAGAGGCACAAGAGGCAAGATCCAAAACCTGAAAGCTACAGCCTGGGCCAATGCCGGAAGGGGGTCCCTCAACCCTAGAGGTGGTAAATCTCTTCAAGGACTTTTTAGCTGCCCAGCAGAAGAGAGATGATATTCTCCAAGAAGAGCTCCTGGGCCTGTGGATCTCACTGGAGGCCTCCTGACAGCCTGTCCTACAGCCATCCCCAGCAGTCCAGTGTAAGGAACCCAAGATACCACTGTATCAACAAGGTGAGGACATTGAAAATTACCTTCTACATTTTGAATGCATAGCAAAAACATAGCAGTGGCCCTGTTGAGTAATTCCCCTGCTGACCAGGGGATGCGCTGTTGGCCAAATTTGACATCCCTTCAGAAACCTACTGTTAATGGTTCCGGGCCACCTCAACACCATCTGGGGTGACACAGAAAGAGATGTATCACCGGCTGAAGGGCCTCTATCCTCGCTGGATGCATCCCGGGCAGAGGAATAAGGATCAGCTGGGGGAGACCATTATCCTGGAGCAGCTGTTGCAGGTGCTTCCTCCGGATATCAGGACATGGGTGAGAGAACATGAACCGGAGGATGGACTGACAGCAGAGAAGTTGGCCATGCAGTACCTGAATGCCAGAAAGGGGATCCCGTCACAACCAACATAGGTGTGTTCCAGGGACTACAACTGCCCCAGGGACAGTTTTACGAAGAACTTTGAAGGTAATTGGGGTGGGGGGGGGGGGGGCAAATGACAAGGAATACACTGCTCAGTCATTTACTAAGACTTTGGTATGCTATCATTGTCAGCAGCAGGGACATAAAGCATCTGGCAAATGATACTTAAAGGGTTGACGGTGGATATGCAATGGCAAGCATTTAAAGATCGCATGGATGAACTACAACAATTGCTCATCCCAGTTTGGCAAAAGAATAAATCAGGGAATGGCTGACAAGGGAAATTAGGGATAGTATCAATTCCAAAGAAGAAACATACAAATTAGCCAGAAAAAGCAGCTCACCTGAGAACTAGGAGAAATTCAGAGTCCAGCAGAGGAGGACAAAGGGCTTAATTAGGAAAGGGAAAAAAGATTGAGAGAAAACTGGCAGGGAACATAAAAACTGACTGTAAAAGCTTTCATAGATATGTGAAAAGGAAAAGATTGGTTAAGACAAATGTAGGTCCCCTACAGACAGGAACAGGTGAATTGATTATGGGGAGCAAGGACATGGCAGACCAACTGAATAACTACTTTGGTTCTGGCTTCACTAAGGAAGACGTAATCTTCCGGAAATAGTAGGGGACAGAGGGTCCAGTGAGATGGAGGAACTGAGGGAAATACATGTTAGTAGGGAAGTGGTGTTAGGTAAATTGAAGGGATTAAAGGCAGATAAATCCCCTGGGCCAGATAGTCTGCATCCCAGAGTGCTTAAGGAAGTAGCCCAAGAACTGGTGGATGTATTAGTGATAATTTTCAAAGCTCTTTAGATTCTGGACTAGTTCCTGAGGATTGGAGGGTGGCTAATGTAACCCTGCTTTTTTTATTTAAAAAAAAAAAAAAGGGAGAGAGAAACTGGGGAATTATAGACCGGTTAGCCTAACATCGGTGGTGGGGAAAATGTGAGAGTCAGTTATCAAAGATGTGATAGCAGCACATTTGGAAAGTGGTGAATTCATCAGACAAAGTCAGCATGGATTTGTGAAAGGAAAATCATGTATGATGAATCTCACAGAATTTTTTGAGGATGTAACTAGTAGAGTGGATAGGGGAGAACCTGTGGATGTGGTATATTTGGATTTTCAAAAGGCTTTTGACAAGGTCCCACACAGGAGATTAGTGTGCAAACTTAAAGCACACGGTCTTGGGGGTAAGGTATTGATGTGGATAGAGAATTGGTTGGCAGACAGGAAGCAAAGTGTGGGAATAAATGGGACCTTTTCAGAATGGCAGGCAGTGACTAGTGGGGTACCGCAAGGCTCAGTGCTGGGACCCCAGTTGTTTACAATATATATTAATGACTTAGATGAGGGAATTAAATGCAGCATCTCCAAGTTTGCGGATGACACGAAGCTGGGCGGCAGTGTTAGCTGTGAGGAGGATGCTAAGAGGATGCAGGGTGACTTGGATAGGTTAGGTGAGTGGGCAAATTCATGGCAGATGCAATTTAATGTGAATAAATGTGAGGTTATCCACTTTGGTGGCAAGAATGGGAAAACAGATTATTATCTGAATGGTAACCGATTAGGAAAAGGGGAGGTGCAACGAGACCTGGGTGTCATTATACACCAGTCTGAAAGTGGGCATGCAGGTACAGCAGGTGGTGAAAAAGGCGAATGGTATGCTGGCATTCATAGCGAGAGGATTAGAGTACAGGAGCAGGGAGGTACTACTGCAGTTGTACAAGGCCTTGGTGAGACCACACCTGGAGTATCGTGTGCAGTTTTGGTCCCCTAATCTGAGGAAAGACATTCTTGCCATAGAGGGAGTACAAAGGTTCACCAGATTGATTCCTGGGATAGCAGAACTGTCATATGATGAAAGACTGGATCAACTGGGCTTATACTCGTTGGAATTTAGAAGATTGAGGGGGATCTTATTGAAACGTATAAAATCCTAAAGGGATTGGACAGGCTCGATACAGGAAGATTGTTCCCGATATTGGGGAAGTCCAGAACGAGGGGTCACAGTTTAAGGATAAAGGAGAAGCCTTTTAGGACTGAGATGAAGAAAAACTTCTTCACAGAGTGGTGAATCCGTGGAATTCTCTGCCACAGGAAACAGTTGAAGCCAGTTCATTGGCTATATTTAAGAGGGAGTTAGATACGGCCCTTGTGGCTAAAGGGATCGGGGGTATGGAGGGAAGACTGGTACAGGGTTCTGAGTTGGATGATCAGCCATGATCATACTGAATGGCGGTGCAGGCTCGAATGGCCTACTCGTGCACCTATTTTCTATGTTTCTGTCTGTTTGCTCCCTGAAGAGACCAAAACTGACTGGACTGTGTTATGTGCCTAGACAAGGTGAGCAGTGTGACTGCCAGGACAGGGAAGGAGAGTCTAGATCTGTTCCAGTAAAAGTTAATGGTAAACCCTTTACTGCTCTCCTTGATTCTGGTAGTTCCATGTCATTCATAAGAAAAAGTTGTGTGCCCTGTGCTATTGACTACAGCTAGCGAACGGAGGTTTTATGTGTACATGGTGACTGTAAGCTGGAGCCACAGGTAGAACATCACAGCAGACTTCCTGTCAAGACTGCCAAACATCGCTGCTGCAGGAGAGGAGGGTGGTAATGTGACGAAGGCTCGTCACTGATTATGGACGGCACATGGTGCACTCAGTAAAACACTCATCCCCAGCAGTAATAGTGACTGGGTCTGAAACAGAGCTGCTGTATGGAGCTGTCTCGTATAGAGGCAGCAGCAACTTGCACAGGTGTGCTGATGGTGGAGGGTACCATCTTTAACTGGATAATTGAGCTAATTAGCTTTTAGTTGGTCTAGGGGGAGGGGCTTAGCAGTTATAAGCCTCAGGTTACCAAGGCTTTGGGGTTAGTTTTCTTTGGTGTTTAGTCTGAGGGTGGCTATATATGTAATTTTTTTATATAGCCACCCTCAGACTAATATATTTTTTTTTCTCCAGTTTTTGTCTTGTTTTGAGGTAAATAAAAGTACATCAATTTATTTTTGTGACTCAAGCCATCTGGTTATTTTTCTTAAACAATTGACCCACAGTTTTTTTGTGACACAGGTACTATATTCCATCACCCCCACCCACTGTGATATCAGTCCTGTTCTATGGTGATACACTTTCTCTGACCCTAACACTTGGCAGTCAGACACACAAGCAAAGCAGCTTTTACCTCCAAATGGTGATCTAATGGTTCCACCTCTGGACGAGTAATGCAGAAGTGAGTCATCTGCTGACCTAAGGTCAAATATGAACACAGCAGCCAATTATTTTAACTTCAGTTAATTAAATAATTTTGCAACAAAATTTGTCTCAATAAAGCTCTGAGTGTTGTAAAGATCGACATGATTCGCAAATGTTCCTCAGAGCAGGAAACACGCTGCATTCTTGTAAAGATTATTTTTGTGTCAAATGTATATTGTAATATACAGTGAAATGCATCATTTGTGTTAAATCAAGTCAGTGAGCATTGTGCTAGGCAGCCCGCAAGTGTCATCGTGCTTCTGGAGCCAAAATAGCATGCCTACAACTCACTAAATCTAACCCATATGTCCTTGGAATGTGGGAGGAAAGCAGAGCACCTGGAGCAAACCCATGCAGTCATGTACAAATGTCTTGTAGAATCTGGTGGAAATTGAACCTCAATCTATAACACTGTGCCACCATTTGTATTGGGAGTTTGACTCCTGCCTGACAACTATGCGGGGTGACTCTTAACTGCAATCTGAAAGTCAAGAGGTAATTAAAGTCTAGCAACCAATGGTCCTAACCACATGACATAAACTGATTTTAAAAATAAATAACATATTGCAATGCTAAATCAAATTTCAAAAGTTCAAAGTAAATTTATTATCGAAGTACATATATGTCACCATATGCAACACTGGGATTCTTCTTCTTGTGGGCATACTTTTTTCCATGGCTCAGGCATGGGAAGTGTGAGTGTCGGAGTCAGAGGCCTACCAAAGTTTGAAGTACAAATATAAAAGAGCGGACTCAGGTAAACCTGGTCGTTTTTCAGTGGCTCGGGTGAGGGATGTGTGAGTGTCAATGTCAGAGCCCTTTGGAAGTCAGGAGAGGGAATATTAAAGGAGCAGGATTGGGCAAGGTCGGTCTTTTTGGGCTTCACACGTGTGGGCAGTGTCAGTGTGAGAGGTCTAAACTCAGATGCAAATAAAAGGAAGGTAGACTCAAGCAGAGCAGCCATTGTTGGAGCAGCCGTAGTTGGAGTATGAAGGCTATGGCATGAACAGGCTTAGGCACAGTTAAGAAGAGGTAAGCCTTTTTATTTTTAAGTGCAGAGTAGTCAGGATGGAATGCTCCTGCCAGATGAGGGAATTCAGGATACCTGACAATTTCCCTGATGACTACATTTGCAGGAAGTGCACTCACTTCAGCACCTGACTGTCCGGGTCAAGGAGTTGGAGCTGGAGTTGGAGCTGGAGTTGGATGTACTCAGGATCATTCGGGAGGCTAAAGATATTATAGATGAGACTTTTGTGGAGGTGGTCACACACTGAATACAGGCTTCGGACAGTAGATGTGTGACCAACAGGTAAGGAGATTAAGAAGTCAGTGCAGATGGAGTGTTGCCTCATTTGGAAGGACCATTTGAGGCCCTGAATGGAGGTAGGGGAGGAGGTGTAAGGGCAGATACAGCACTTAGGCTGCTTGCAGGGTGGAGTGCCTGGAGTGAGATGAGTGGGAGCTACATATGGACAATGGAATTGGGTTCCTTTGGGAAAACGGGGAGGGGAGTGGAGTAGGTAAAGATGTGTATAGTGATAGGGTCCCTTTGGAGATTGCAGGAGTTGTGGTGGGTAATCCGTTGGATGCGGTGAATGATGGGGTGGTAGGTAACAAGTGTATTTGTTGTTGCATTTATTAGTATATGTGAGTACATTGGTGGATATTGACAATAACTAATAAACCAAAACACCTGGAGAAAACCCACCTGACCACTGGGAGGACGTACAAACTCCTTACAGACGATGCTGGAATTGAACTCCAAACTCTGATGCCCCACTACGCTACTGTGGCGTCTGACTTTTTCCAAGATGCTGCCTGATGATCTAAATGTTTATCTTTCAGGTTTATTATCATTGACATAGTGAAACTGTTGATTTCTGGCAGCAGTACAGTGCAAGACATAAATTTGCTGATAAATTCTATTACATTTCAGATATTCAGTATCAGTACTGTAGTATATTGAATATTTCAGGAACATTTGAAAAATATTGTAAGTATATTGTTTGATTAAGCATTCATTTACATAATCCATTTTGGGTTATACAGTAATTAAGTACGTGAATGGCATCTCATCTGTGCCAGGTCTTCACGATTCCCTCTGACCCTCCCCTCTCTGAGGCAGGACGTTCTGTCCTCAGTAAAGGCCTGACCTTTGTCCCTCTGCGCCCACATCTCAGCAAGTTCTGTGCCTGCCATGGTGCTGAGCTCTTCTGCTGCCTCTGTCTCTGAGCTTACTCCTTTGGTAAGGACTCTCCACACTGCACCAATGACCCATTCTCCTGTCTTCAACCCTCCTCTTCCTGGGCACCCCGCCCTGGCCTTCTGCCTACTCTGGACCTTTTCATTGCCAACTACCGACAGGACATCAACATCTCAGCTTCAATACTCCTCTCTCCAATTCCAACCTCACCCCTTCCGAACGCTCTTCTCCCCTCCCTCCACTAATCCTAACCTCACTATCAAACCCACAGCTAAGGGGGATGCTGCAGTAGGTTGACACACTGACCTCTTCCTTGCTGAGGCCCAGTGACAGCTTTCAGACACCTGCTTTTATTTACCCCTTGAACAGGATCCCACTAAGGAGCGTCAGCCCACTGTCTCCCACACCATCACTGACTTTATTAGCTCTGGGAATCTCCCATCTACTGCCACCAACCTCATAGTTCCCAAACCCCACACTTCCTTTTTCTCCCTTCTACCCAAGATCCACAAACCTGCTTGTCTTGGTAGACCCATTGTTTCAGCTTGTTCCTGCCTCACTGAGCTCATATCTGCATACCTTGACTTTGCCTTATTTCCCCTGGATCATTCCCATTCTACCTACATCTGTGACAATTATTCACATGCTCTGAATCTTTTCAATGATTTCAAGTTCCCTGGCCCCCATCATCTTATTTTCAGTATGGATGTCCAGTCCCTATACACTTCTATCCCTCACCAGGAAGGCCTCAAAGCTGTTCATTTCTTTCTGGACACCAGACCCAACCAGTTCCCTTCCTCCACTACTCTCCACTTGTCCTCACTCTTAATGATTTCTCCTTGGACTCCATCCACTTCCTTCAAACAAAAGGTGTAACTATTGGCACTCACATGGGTCCCAGCTATGTCTGCCTGTTTTATGGGTCCCAGCTATGCCTGCCTATTTGTCGGCTACGTGGAACAGTCTATGTTCCAAGCCTACACTGGTGTCCGTCCCCCACTTTTCCTATGCTACATCAATGACTGCATTGGTGTTGCTTCCCACATCCATGCTGAGCTCTTCGACTTCAGCTTTGACTCCAACTTCTACCCTGTCTTCAAATTTACCTGGTCCATTTCTGACACCTCCCTCCCCTTTCTCAATCTCACTGTCTCTATCTCTGGAGATAGCTTATCTATTGATGTCTATTATAAACCCACGGACTCTCACAGCTACCTGGACTATACCTCTTCCCACTCTGTTACTTGCTAAAATGCCACCCCCTTTATCTTTTATTCTGACAAGCACATACAAGCTTTGTACTCCCAAATTTCATTTTTGAAGGCCTCCCACTTTCCAAGTACACCTTTGACAGAGAACAGCCTGTCCCAACCCACACTTGCCAGATCGTTTCTGATGGCATCAAAATTGGCCTTTCTCCAATGTAGAATTTCAACGTGTGGACCAGACCTATCTTTTTGCATATTTACTTTGAAACTAATAGAACATAGAACATAGAATAGTACAGCACAGTACAGGCCCTTTGGCCCACAATGTTGTGCTGACCCTCAAACCCTGCCTCCCATATAAGGCCCCACCTTAAATTCCTCTATACCTGTCTAGTAGTCTCTTAAACTTCATTAGTGTATCTGCCTCCACCACTGACTCAGGCAGTACATTCCATGCACAAACCACTCCCTGAGTAAAAAACCTTCCTCTAATATCCCCCTAGAACTTCCCACCCCTTACCTTAAAGCCACACCCTTTTGCATTGAGCAGTAGTGCCCTGGGGAAGAGGTGCTGGCTATCCACTCTATCTATTCCTCTTATTATCTTGTACACCTCTATCATGTCCCCTCTCATCATCCTTCTCTCCAAAGAGTAAAGCCCTAGCTCCCTTAATCTCTGATCATAATGCATACTCTCTAAACCAGGCAGCATCCTGGTAAATCTCCTCTGTACTCTTTCCAATGCTTCCACATCCTTCCTATAGTGAGGTGACCAGAACTGGACACTGTACTCCAAGTGTGACCTAACCAGAGTTTTATAGAGCTGCATCATTACATCGCGACTCTTAAACTCTATCCCTCAACTTATGAAAGCTAACACCCCATAAGCTTTCTTAACTACCCTATCCACCTGTGAGGCAACTTTCAGGGATCTGTGGACATGTACTCCCAGATCCCTCTGCTCCTCCACACTACCAAGTATCCTGCCATTTACTTTGTACTCTGCCTTGGAGTTTGTCCTTCCAAAGTGTATCACCTCTCACTTCTCTGGGTTGAACTCCATCTGCCACTTCTCAGCCCACTTCTGCATCCTATCAATGTCTCTCTGCAATCTTCAACAATCCTCTACACTATCTACAACACCACCAACCTTTGTGTCATCTGCAAACTTGCCAACCCACCCTTCTACCCCCACATCCAGGTCATTAATAAAAATCACGAAAAGTAGAGGTCCCAGAATAGATCCTTGTGGGACACCACTAGTCACAACCCTCCAATCTGAGTGTACTCCCTCCACCACCACCCTCTGCCTTCTGCAGGCAAGCCAATTCTGAATCCACCTGGCCAACCTTCCCTGGATACCATGCCTTCTAACTTTTGGAATAAGCCTACCGTGTGGAACCTTGTCAAATGCCTTACTAAAATCCATATAGTTCACATCCACTACACTACCCTCATCTATATGCCTGGTCACCTCCTCAAAGAACTCTATCAGGCTTGTTAGACACGATCTTCCCTTCACAAAGCCATGCTGACTGTTCCTGATCAGACCATGATTCTCTAAATGCCTATAGATCCTATCTCTAAGAATCTTTTCCAACAGCTTTCCCACCACAGACGTAAGGCTTACTGCTCTATAATTACCCAGACTATCCCTACTACCTTTTTTGAACAAGGGGACAACATTTCCCTCCCTCCAATCCTCTGGTACCATTCCTGTGGACAACAAGGACATAAAGATCCTAGCCAGAGGCTCAGCAACCTCTTCTCTCGCCTTGTGGAGCAGCCTGGGGAATATTCCGTCAGGCCCCGGGGACTTATCTGTCCTAATGTATTTTAACAACTCCAACACCTCCTCTCCCTTAATATCAACATGCTCCAGAACATCAACCACACTCATATTGTCCTCACCATCATCAAGTTCCCAACATTGTGGGCACTGGATGCAAAGTGTTCCCCTACACAAACTTCTGCCCTGCCCTGTCTCACTCCCTAATAGCAGATCCAGTATCACACGCTCTCTCATTGGACTTCTGCGTACTGATGAAGGAAACTTTCCTGAACATATCTGATAACCTCTATCTAGTATGGGAGTCCAAATCCTAGTTTTGGTCCCACTAACACATGGCAAGGGAAGCAATCCTGAGATCACAACCCTGGAGGTCCTGCCCATTAACTTTGCACCTAACTCCCTGAACTCTTGATGCAGAATCTCAACACCTGATCCACCCATCTCATTGATACCTACATGGACCACAGCCTCCAGCTGTTCACCCTCCCACTTAAGAATGCTGAGGGCTCAATCCAAGATTTTCTGGACCCTGGCACCTGGGAGGCAACATACCATCTGGTAATCTTTTCCTGAATTAGTAGTTTCTTACTAATTTTTATGGATGGACCATAGAAATCATTCTGCAGGATACGTCTTGGCTTGGTACAGCAACTGCTCTGCACATGACTTCAAGGAAATGTGGAGAGTTGTGGATGCAGATCAGCACTTCATAGGGACCAGCCACCCCTCCCAGAACTCTGCCTATACTTCTCCCTGCCTCAGTAAAACACCCAGCATAATCAGACTCTACCCACCACGGACATTCTCTCTTCTCCCCCTTCATTGGTTAGAAGATACAACAGCCAAGCATGTACCATCAGGCTCAAAGACAGCTTTATCCCACTGTTATAAGACTGTTCAATAGATCAAATCATTGTGTGAGAATGTTAAAGCAATAACAATGGAGAATAAAGCATTTTGCTACAGTGAAAGTGCAGTGCCAGTAGACAATAAAATGCGAGATCTTAATGAGGTAGATAGTCAAGCCAGGAGTCCATCTTATTATACAAGGGGTCTGTTCAAAATTCTGATAACAGAAGCCTGGTGATGTGTTTTCAGGATTTTGTATCTTCTGCCCAATGGCAGTAGGAAGAAGAGAGAATGTCTGGGTGGTTGTGGGGTCTTTAAAGCCATGCTACCATTGGCAGTTAGCTCAATGCTATTGCAGCTCAGGGTATTGAAGTTTGGAGTTCAACTCCGGCACCATCACTAGGGAGTTTTCGCGTTCTCCCCATGACTGTGTGGGTTTCTGCTGGGTGCTCTGGTTTCCCGGGGGTTAATTGGTCATTGTAAATTGTCTGCTGATTAAAAGGCATCCATTAGTCTTGCGAGACCATGGATCTGTGCCAGGAAAGTCTTCACTCTCCAGGGTGCAGGCCTGGGCAAGGTTGTATGGAAGACCAGCAGTTGCCCATGCTGCAAGTCTCCCCTCTCCACGACACCAATGTTGTCCAAGGGAAGGGCATTAGGACCCATACAGCTTGGCACTAGTGTCGTCGCAGAGCAACGTGTGATTAAGTGCCTTGCTCAAAGACGCAACACGTTGCCTCAGCTGGGGCTCGAACTCATGACCTTCATGACCTAAGGCTAGTCCAATGCCTTAACCACTTGGCCACGTGCCCACACCCGCTGATTAGGCTAGGGTTAAATAGGTGGGTTGCTGGGTGGTGTGGATTGTTGGGCTAGGATGGCCTGTTCCATCATGTTTCTCTAAAGTTAAAATACAGGCTGCCTCACTGAGCCAGTGAAAAGCAAAGGCTTCAATACATCAACAGTTCCTTCACCTACCCACAGATGCTGCTTGACCTGCTGACTTCATCCATCAAATCGGTGCTCCAGATTCCAGCATCTGCATTCCCCGGATTTACTAGCCCTAATATTTAAACGGCTGCATCATCACCATACCCTTGGCTCAGGAACATTTGAGATCAGTGGGAATGAAAATTTATTAAGCATCTGATCGGCATTGGAAGAGAGCTTCGGCAGCCAAACCCTGCACAGTGAGATTGGAAGTTCGTATTAATTATCATCAGATCTTTATCTAAATCAACCTGAAACATCAGGCTAAAGATAAGAGCTTGGCAGGGAGTCAAGATTCAGCATTAAACTGTGAAAACTCAGAACAAAAAAAAGCAGGTTTGAAAGTCTCTGTGATCACCTGCCAAGAGCTCCTTCTAAGCTCTAGGTAACAACTCTATTTGGTCAAATACTCGCTTGCCTCTCAAGGGTGGCAAAAAATCTGGATCAAAATAAGGCTTATCACTGATATACTGTATGTCATGAAAGTAGTTGTTTTGCAACATCAGTACAGTGCAATACAGTTAAAAAATAAATATGTAGAACTTTAAAAAGACAGCAAAAATAGTCAGGTAGTGTATGTGAGTATGGGAAAGAAGCTGTTCCTGAAAAGTTGGGAATATGTCTTCAGGCTCCTTGTTGGTAGTAATGAGAATTGGGCATGGAAAAAAAATTGAAAATAAAAAGAATGTACTTATTATGCTTTGTACTTCCAGAAATGAATCAAAATAATAAACACAGGAGCCCTGGATAACTTGCCTGCTTATTTTTTCTTTGTTGAGGAGCTCACATATGACATGGTGGCATAATGACATATACCATTCACGCACTTTGTGCATACAGCCTGTAATGAATTATATAATCAAACAAAGAATGCTTAATCAATCTTTACAATATTACTCAAATATTGCTGAAATATTAGATATACTACACTCCTCCCTGCTTAGCTATAAACTCCAACTCAATATAGAATGCACCACAACTTAAATATGTAATATATTGGTCTCTAGTCAAATAAGTAAATAAATATACACACATATGTATGTCTATACACATATTCACAGATGCACAATGTATATAATACAACTACTATATGGGCATAAACAGCATAGTAAATTTAATTATCCTATTCAGGTGAAAGATTTAATCACTCTGGAGGATTTCTTCTTGTGGGAAAACATCTTTCCTGACAAGGGGCGCCATTCTACTTAGTAAGAGAGACTTGTGCCCGAGGTTCTGGGACCTTCCTCCATGGTGGTTGTAGGAGTTAACTCTGGGGCTGTGGGAAGTGGTTCTGATAACCTCTGGACACCTTTATTCTTTAACAACTGACTTTGCTCTCCTCAGCCGATTGATGTGTTGTCTCCAGTTGACAGCAGATGCAACCTCCACTGTGTAAGGGAATAGTCCAGTTCTGTCCTTAATCTCTCCAACTACTCACTTCTGATCACCTCTGTAATCCTTCACCAGGACTGCTTATCCAGGAGTAAAACATTGAACCTCCTTGTTTGAGGAGGCCTCAATTTGTCTCAACTGTTTGTCCTGCAAACTCCTTCTGAGATTGGCTTTGAGGAGATAGAAGCATAAGCACAAGGGATGACCCAGTAACAGCATAGCTGGTGTGTGGTTTGTTGTGGAATATACTGCATTGCAATATGCAAGGAGGAAATTGGGGAGCTTCTGATTCAGCGTCAGTGTAGTGTGTTCTGCTGACATGGCTTGCAGTGTATTTTCTAGACTCCGGACAAACATTTCCACCATACCATTTGTAGCTGGGTGGTAGAGTGCAGATGTAATATGTCTCATTCCACTCATTTTCAGGAGTGACTGAAACTGTCCCGCAACAAACTGTAGTCCATTGTCACTGATTAATGGTTCTGGAACACCAGTCCTTGAGAAGAGGCTTCTCAACACATCAGCAGTGTGCGAGACTGTAGTGGAAGATATTGGGAGCACTTCTGGCCACATTGTAGCTGCAGCCATAAATGGTCCAGCAAAATTCACATGACTGCTCTGCCAGGGAAATGCAGACCATTCCTAGGTGCTGCTCCCGGCATCTTCTGTATATGTTGGTATGCCAAACAGTGTATGGCGAGCAGCTCAACATACTGATCTATCGCATGACATCAGATTAAGCTTTGAGCCAACACTTTATTTTGACCACACTTAGACGTCTGGCATGTAGATCTTCCAACACTTCAGCTTTCACCTTGGATGGCACAACAACTCTCAATCTGCACAGAAAGCAATCCCTATCAAGGGCAAGTTCTTCCCAGTGCTGGGAAACATGGGGAAACTGAAATTTCTGCAAAATATTCCTTGCATTTTGGGTGGCTATGCAGACCTGAGACAGTGTGGGGTCTTTTCTGGTTTCCCTTTTGATTATTTCTGCTTTAATAGGAAGATTTTTGATTTGCATTGGAAAGAATACGTCAAGAGGAGTGTCCTCTTTTATAAATTTTTCAGCTACTTCCTTTTTCAAAGGGAAGCAGGACACTCCATCAGCATTTCCATGATTAGTTGTCCTCTTGAATTTGATCTTGTAGTTGAGTCCTCCAAGAAACAAAGCCCATCTCTGTATTTGTGCTGCTACTGTTAGTGAAACACCTTCTGTGGATAGAACATTGATATGAGTGGTTGATAATCAGTAATGAAGGTAAACTCTCTCTCTCATACAAGAACTGGTTGAAATGTTTTACATCCCAAATCAGAGTCAAGGCGTCTCTGTCAATCTGCATAACTTTTCTCTGCAGTGGATAGGGAACGTGATGCAAAGGCTACGGGCGGGGGGGGGGGGGGGCGCGAGGTTCACTTCCACCACTCATAACACGTGACATGACTGCACCTACACTACGAGGAGAGGCATCACAGACAAGCTTCACTGGACAATATGTGTGAGTACAGTGTCTATCGTCACAATTTCCTTTGCCTTTTGGAAAGCCACCTCGCACTGCTTTGCTCATTGCCATTTCTTCTTGATCTTTAGTAATGAGTTCAAGGGGTCGAGCACAGTAGCCAGGTTTGGCTTGTTATAGTAGATGACAAATCCTGAAAAGAACTGTAACTGTGACGCATCCTTTGGCCATGGGGCATCCATCACTGCTTGATTTTTCTCAGCACACTTGTGTAGTTTTTGTGCATCAATGGTGTGACTACAGTAAGTGATGCTTGGTTTGAAGAATTCACACTTGTCACATTATCCTGTGAGCCCATAATCTTTTAATCTTTTTAACTCAGTCCCCAATCTTACAGGTGAAGCTAGCATAGAAACTCTGGATAAGATGTACAATTTTGGAGGGGGTCCCATGTCATCTGAGAACTCGTCAGAGGCATTCACTGTGGATGCTATCAAAAGCCTTTTCAAAGTCCATGATATTTACATACAGTTGTCTGCAGCAATCTATGCATCGCTCTATGGTGCTACGCAGCGCGAAGATCTGGTCGACACAATCTCTGTTCTTCTGAAGCCAGCTTGCTCCTTGCTTAAGCACACATCAACAACATTACCATGGGCTGATCCAATTTTCCTCTCAGCCCCAATCTCCTGCCTTCTCCCCATATCCCTTCATGCTCTGAACAATCAAGAATCTATCAACCTCTGTCTTAAATATATTTGGCCTCCACAGCTACCTGTTTGCAAAGAATTCCACAGATTCACCAGCCTCTGGCTTTAAAAAAAATTCCTGCTCCTCTCCATTTTAAGAAGATGCCCCTATGTTCTGAGGTTTTTTTCTCTGGTCTTAGATTCTCCAACCATAAGATTCATGCTCTCCACATCCATCCTATCAGGCCTTTCATTATTCAATAGGCTTCAATGAGGTCACCCCCCCCGCCCCCATTCTGAATTCTAGTGAGTACAAGCCCAGAGCAATCAAATGTTCTTCATATGACAAGTCATTCAAACCTGGGATCTTTTTTGTGAACTTCTTTTGTACCCTTTCCAGTTTCAGCACATCCTTTCTAAGATAAGGTATGCAAACCTGCTCACAATACTCCAAATGAGGCCTCACCAGTGCTTTATAAAGTTTCAACATTACATCCTTGCTTCTGTATTCTAGCCCTCTTGAAATTAATGCTAACATTGCATTTGCTTTCCTAACCACAGATTCAACCTGCAAATTAACCCTCAGGGAATCCTGCACAAGGACTCCCAAGTCCCTTTGCACCTCAGTTTTTGTATTTTCTCTTCATTTAGAAAATAGTCAACCCTTTCATTTCTCTTCTTAGAGGCATTGATTGTCTAGATAGCCAGAGGCTTCTTTCCAGTGTTGAAATGGCTAACATGAGGGTGCATAGTTTTAATGTACTTAGAAGTAGGTGCCAAGGAGATATCAGGGGTAAGTTTTTCACAGTGTGGTGAGTGCATGGAATGCATTGCCGGTGATGGTGGTGGAGGCGGATACAATAGAGTCATTTAAGAGACTCTTGGATAGGTACATGGAACTTAGAAAAATAGAGAGCTATGTGCTAGGGTAATCCTAGGCAGTTTCTAGAGTAGGTTACATGGTCAGCACAACATTAGGGGTTGAAGTGCCTGTAACGTGCTGTAGATTTCTATGTTCAATGTTCTACCAAAGTGCATGACCATACACTTCCTGACACTGTATTCCACCTGCCATTTCTTTGCCCATTCTCCTAATATGTCTAAGTTCTTCTGTAGCCTCTCTACTTCCTCAAATGTACCTACCCCTTGACCTATCTTCATATTGTCTGCAAACTTTGCAACGAAGCCTTCAATTCCATCTCCCAAATCATTAACATATAACGCAAAAAGAATCAGGCCCAACACAGGCACCTGTGGAACTCCACTTGTAACCAGCAGCCAGCCAGAAAAGACTCCCCTTATTCCCACTTTTTGTCTCCAGTGGCCAATCAACCACTGCTTTATCCATGCTAGAATCTTTCCTCTAATACATGGGCTCGTAGCTTGTTAGGCAACCTCGTGTGGCACAATGTCAAAGGCTTTCTGAAAATCAATGTACTCATAAACCAATTCTTTCTCTATCCTGCTTGTTACTACTTCAAAGAATTCCAACAGACTTGTCAGGCAAGACTTTCCCTTGAGGAAACCGTGCTGACTATGGGCCTATTTTATCATGTGCCTCCAAGTACCCTGAGACTTCATCCTGAATAATCAACTCCAATATCTTCCCAACCACTGAGGTCAGACTAACTGGCCTATAGTTTCAATAGACAATAGGTGCAGGAGTAGGCCATCCAGCCCTTCAAGCCAGCACCACCATTCACTGTGATCATCCACAATCAGTACCCTTTTCCTGCCTTCTCCCCATATCCCTTCACTCCGCTATCTTTAAGAGCTCTATCTAACTTTTTTTTTTTTTTTGAAAGAATCCAGAGAATTGGCCTCCACTGCCTTCTGAGGCAGAGCATTCCACAGAACCACAACCCTCTGTGTGAAAAAGTTTTTCCTCAACTCTGTTCTAAATTGTCTACCCCTTATTCTTAAACTGTGGCCTCTGGTTCTGGACTCCCCCAACATCGGGAACATGTTTCCTGCCTCTAGCATGCCCAATCCCTTAATAATCTTATATGTTTCAATCAGTGATGAGAGGGGACTTGACAGGTGTTTAAAATTATGAGGGGGTTTGATAGAGTTGATGTGGATAGGCTTTTTCCATTGAGAGTGGGGGAGATTCAAACAAGAGGACATGAGTTGACAGTTATAGGGCAAAAGTTTAGGGGTAACATGAGGGGGAACTTCTTTACTCAGAAAGTTGTGGCTGTGTGGAATGAGCTTCCAGCAGAAGTGGTTGAGGCAGGTCCGATGTTGTCGATTAAAGTTAAATTGGACAGGAAGGGAATGGAGTGTTATGGACCGAGTGCGGGTCGGTGGGATTAGGTGAGAGCAGGAGTTCAGCACGGACGAGAAGGGCCGACATGGCCTGTATCCGTGCTGTAATTGTTACATGGTCATATGGTTATAAATCTGGGTTAATTTGCTGCGAATGTGCAGTGAATATAGCATTATCAGAATCAGGTTTATTATTACTGACATAGGTTGTGAAATTTGTCGTATTTTGTTGTTAATGTAAATGAGTGGATAACGATTGGCTTGGAGTGTTTCAAAAGACCTCTTTCCATATTCTCTATCTCTCTTTGACTTCAGAATGTCCTTTATTGAAATATCTATCAGCAATTAACTCAAAAGAATTGCAAATTGCATTGTCACATCTCTGAATCAAGCTATTAAAGGCAGATAAAATTGATATTTTCAATAGTCAATTGAAAATGGTTCATAATTTAAAACACTTTGTTAATTATTAAAGTACAGGAAGGCAGCCCTGAAAACAACATATTAAAAATAGGCCAATAATGATGAGGCCATACAGAAATAGCACAGAAATGAATGGTAACTGGATGCTATTACTTTCAAATGTTTAAGACATGCAAGCTGGTGTTCCCATTATTTCTGCTCAGTACTGGTTTTATTCTTTTATGTGCAAATGTTATTTGAGCTGGGGTTATTTTTGTTCTTTTCTGTCCTCCTCCATTCTTTGATGACAGGGCTTATCTGCGTAATTATGTTTGTCAGCTTGCTTTCTCACAGAGCGCCGTGTGTAGCTGAGCTCTCGTCCAAATGAAATCAGTTTCACCATCTCGGAACTGTCACTGCTCGTCTCTCTGCTTCTGTCTGGCATCAGTCCTTGCCTGTCCGCTTTTTTCTCATGCGGTCCTTTCACGCTGCTTCATATTCAACTCCTTCGATATGAAACTCTGCTCTGACTGTGGAAGAACAGAAACGCAAGAAGTGCCCAGCAGGTGTGCAGCATCTGTAAAGAAAGAAACGTAATGGTTCAGTTTCTAGTGTCTGTAGCTTTTTGTTTTCTACCTCGTACTATCTCAATGCATTGATGCGATGAAATACGATTTAGGAGCAGAATTGGGCCATTCGACCCATGGAAGCTGCTCTGTGAATAATCTGCATTAACGACATGCAAAACAAAGATTTTCGAATGATCAGTTTATTGGCGCACAAAGCAATTTTTTTCTCTCTACCTCGGTATTTGTGACAATAAATTTTCACTTCATTTACCAGTTAAGACCTGCATTAAAACAGGAGTGAGATCATTAACCTTCCCTGGACAATTACAACCAATGATTGGCTATACTTTGAATTGGTACAGCAATTGCAACACACAGGAAAGCATTGGGCAGCATGGCAGCAAAGAGATTAGCACAACGCTTACCATAGTTCATTTCCCACTGCTGTCTGTAAGGAGTTGGTATATTCTGCCTCTGACGACATGGGTTTTTTCCAGGTGCTCTGGTTTCCTCCCACATTTCAAAGATTTAAGGGTTATGGTTAATGAGTTGTGGGATGCTATGTTGACACCAGAAGCATGGCTAAACTTGCAGTCTGCCCCCGGTGCAACCTTCATTGATTTGATTTGACTTATTTCAGCAGATTTTGCTGTATGTTTCAATGTATATGTGGCAAACAAAGCTAATCTTTCTAAACTTTAAGAGACTGCAGACAGTATTGGACACTGCCTGGTCCATCTTAGTCACAGCTCTTCTTGAGATACTCCCTCAAGAAGATGACATCTGTGCTCAAAGATTCCCACTGTGTAGATCTTGCCGCCTTCTCACTTTCTGCAATCAGGCAGGAAGCATTGAAGCCTGAAGTCATACTCCACGAGCTTTAGGAATAGCTCTTTCCTACAGCCATCAGTTTCCTCAGCTGACTTGCACAGCAGTAATCCTACTTCAGCAACAGGAAAAGCAGAAATGTAGTGGGAATAGCCCAGTCCATCACAGGAACAGCCCTCCCTCCCATTGTGCACATCTACAAGGAAGCAGCATCTATCAGCAAGGATCACTACTATCCAGTTCATGCTTTCTTGTCACTGCTGCCATTGGGAAGAAGATACAGGAACGTTAGGTCACGCAGCACAAGGTTCAGGAACAGTTATTACCCTTCAACCATCAGTATCCTGAACCAGTGTGGATAACTTTACTCACCTCAACACGGAACTGATTCCACAACCTAGGGACTTACTTTCAAGAACTCTACAGTTAATGTTCACAGTATACAGTATATGTATTTATTTCTACAATGTAGTTATATAATATATCTATTTATTTATTACTCTTTTTCTATTTGCACAGATGATCTAATTTTGCACATTGGTTGTGTGCCAATTTTTTTTTTTCATTTGTTCTATCATAAATGTAAACAAAGTGAATCACAGGGTATATGTTGACATATATGTACTTCGATAAACTTAGTTTGAACACTTCAGACCACCTTTTGCACTAACATAGATTTGTCTCTGATTATGTTTTCTTTTTCCTTAATGACTTGTTTTGCACACTTTTTCTTTAGTCTCATTTACTTTATGTATAATTTATGTTCTGTGTGGTGTCTGCGATGCTGTTGCAAACAAGTTTTTCATTATTCCTGTATCTCACTTACTTGTGCTTATGGGAATAAATTTGATTTGACTTGACTTGACTCGACTTGAATAAGACAGCCCACACACTTGTGACAGTTTCTGGGCACTGTATGATGCAAATTATTTATGTTTTCTCGTTTGCGCATCTTTTGTGTGGCTTTACTCTGACTGCAGATTGTGCACACACTGTTTGATCACATTCAAGTAAGAAAGCTGGAAATCTGGAATGAAACAGAAAATATTGGAATGCCTGAGTGGCCAAGGAATCATCAGTGTGGAGAAAAGTAAGGTTTATGTATCAGGTCAGTGAGACACACGGAAGCAAGCTCTTCAGCCCAAATTACCCATGCTGACCAAGTGGCCTATCTGAGCTAGTTGTATTCACTTGTGTTTAACCTGTATTCCTCTTAATGGCTAATGGTCCCTCTTAATGGTGGGGGTTGAAAACATAAAAAATGCTAAGGACCCCTGCTCTAAACCTTTTCTATCCATGCATCTGTCTAAATGTCTTGTAAATGTTGTAATTGTACCTATCTCTACTACTTCCTCTGATAGCTCATTCCATTTACCCACCACCCTCTGTGAAAAAAGTTGCCTCTCGTGTGCCCTTTTAAATCTTTCTCTCAGCTTACACCTACAGTTTTCCCCCTAGTTATAGTCTCCCCTACTGTGGAAAAGAAGCTTCCCTCAGCTTCTAATACTCTAAAGAAAAATATTCTCAGCTTATTCAGTCTCTCCTCACATCTCATGCCTTGCATTCTCAGTCATAACCTTGTGAATCTTCACAGCACCCTTTCCAGCTTAATGATATTCTTCCTCTAACCAGAATTGCAGACGATGCTCCAAGTGGGGTCTCAATAGCGTCATGTACAGTCATAGCATTGGAATAATGGTAACAAAATGTTTGAGGAATGAAGTGATGTGACCTTGACACCATTATGTAATGTGCCCAAGGGGCTTTGTTCTTTCTTGTCTCCCCAGTGGGCATGAGGAATGAACTGATGTGACCTTGTCACCATTACTCTGATGTGTCCAAGAGACTTCCTGGTGTCTTTTGTTCCTAATGGCTATGGGGAATGAAATGGAGTCATCAGACATCGAATAGTTCATTCAATCTACTTCTTCATGGACCTTGCTCTTAATTTGCTTATCCACACTGTATCTCGTTGTATGTGACAATAATAAACAAATTACTAATTCAGTGAGTCAGCACTGAAAGGAAGTACTTTTTTTTGCATTCTATCAGACTGATTTTATGATTCTTGGGATCCCTGGAAGCAATTACTGAAAAGACAGTTTCATACTGATGATGAGCCTAATGCAGGAGTAAACCTTCTGGCTTCACACTAATCTGCAGACCATAAGACACAGGAGCAGAATTAGGCAATTTGGCCCATTGAGCGTGTTCCACCATTCCATCATGGTTGATGTATTATCCAGTCTCCTGTCTGCTCCCCACAACCTTTGATGTGCTGACTCCAACTAATGAATTCTACAGATTCACCACTCTCTGCCTGAACAAATTCCTCCTCATCTCTTTTCTAATGAGCTGTCCTTCAACTCTGAGGCCATGCCCTCTGGTCCTAGTCTCTCCAAGTATAGGAAACATCCACTCCACGTTCACTGTATCTAGGCTTTTCAATATTTGATAGTTTTCATCCCCCTCTTTCTTCTAAACTCCAGTGAGTACAGGCCCAGGACCATAAAATACAACTCATATATTAACTCTTTCATTCCCAGATTCATTTCCGTGAACCTCCTCTGGACCCTCTGCGATGCCAGCACATCTTTTCTTAGATATGGGGTCCAAAACTGCTCACAATACTCGAGCAGTGGTTCATCCAGTGCCTTATAAAGCGCCAGCATCAGATCCTTGCTTTTATATTGTAGTTTCTCAAAATGAATAGTAACAATGCATTTCCCTTCTTCATTCCGACTTTGTCTGCAAGTTAACCTTTATTCCTGCACCAGGTCATTCCTGCTTTCTGCTTTCCACTGAGCCATGAAATGCCATGGACTGCTGCTCTAGACCTCCCTCCTGAGATTAATAGGCTTAAAACAATCAGCTGTTTTTTTTCCCCTCCACAATTTTCTCCCGATTGAGTTCACACCTGTTGTGGTGAATTGGCCGGGATTATAATCCTGGAAGTCCCCTCTTTGGTGAATGATAGGACATAGAACATATGCTGTGCTGCACTTTTATCCTACTCTAAAATCACCAGTCTAATCCTTCCCTCCCACATAGGCCTCATTTTTCTATTGTCCATGTGCTTCTCTGAAAGTTTCTTAAATGCCCCTAATGTATCTGCCTCTACCACCACAGCTGGCAGGGCATTGTATGTACCCACCACTCTGTGTGTATATATTTTAAAAAAAATGTACTTCTGACATCCTCCCTATACTTTTCTCTGATCACCTTAAATTATGCCCCCTCTCATAAACTATTTTCCCCCTGGGGAAAAAGTCTCTGGCTATCCACTCGATCTGTGCCTCTTATCACAAGATATGGTAATATTTATATTCCTTTATTAGATGCAATCACCATGATAAAGCCACCTCTAATTGCCCTTCAGAAGGTCCCAAAGACCTGTTTTCTTGAATCATTCCTATCTGTGTGGTCTTTGTCTTGCTATGGAGTTTTTGCTAAACAGACTACCCAGCCATTTCAGAGGCTAGTTAAGAGCTGAGCAATTTTGCACGGATCCACACTGGATAAGGAAAAACAAAATCTCTGTAGAACAGAATCTCGCTTCCTTACAAGTAATACACACCACTGACTTTTTTTTTTAAACCTTCCATATAATAGAACCATGACCCTTGACAGCAAGGTGTGCTTCTCAGTGCTTGAAGCTCTCAAGGGCAATGCTATTTTCCCCAGTAGGCTTGACCTCTGCAAATATGGTTCATTAGAAACTGTATGCAGCATTCGTTTGAATTATAATTACCACTATGCACCTCAGGAAGAAGGTCATCTTCATAGCTGCACTGTCTTCAGATCCTGGAAGTACCATGCAGAGTTGGTTTGAATACCAATTTAAATTCAGAAAGGGACTTGGAGCATACTAATCCTTTGCAGAAATATGCACAGCTCTGCCATCAATATGACCTTTGCTAAAAATCTCTTCCAGACTATATAACAATGAAAACCTGTGGTAGTATTTTCCTGTTTTGCAAGTACAGAGCAGAGAACAGTACAGGCCCTTCAGCCCACAATCTTGTTCTGAGCTTTTAACCTACTCCAAGATCAATCTAACCATTTCCTCTCAGATAACTCTGTATTTGGGGCAGCATGGTAGTGTAGTTGTTAGCACAACATTTTACAGTACTGGTGACCTGGGTTCAATTCTCATCGCTACCTGCAAGGAGTTTGTACATTCTCCCTGTAAGGAGTTAGTATGTTCTCCCTGTGACCATGTGGGCTTCCTCCAGGTGTTCCAGTTTTCCCCCTGCAATCCAAGGATGTACCGGTTGGCAGGTTAGTTGGTCATTGCAAATTGTCCTGAGATTAGGCTAGGATTAAATCGGGGTGTGATGGTCTGACTCAAAGGGCCAGAAAGGCTTATTCTGTGCTCCATCGCCATAAGTAAATGAATAAATAAATATTTCTTTCGGCTATGTGCCTATTTATGGGTCTCTTAAATGTTTCAAATGTATCCGTTCACCCTTGGCATTGCAGTCCATGCACTTACCACACCCATTGTAAAAATACCTACCTCTGACATCCCTCCCACACGTTCCTCCAATCGCCTTAAAATTATGTCCTTTTATGTCCACTTCAGCCCTGAGAAAAAAATAATGCACTGTCAGTCCAGTCTTCCTATGCTGCTTGTCATCTTATATACCCATATCATGTTAGCACTCATCCTCGCAACACACACAAAATGCTGGAGGAACTCAGCAGGCCAGGCAGCATCTATGGAAAAGAGTAAACATTTTTGGGCTCAGGCACTTCATTTGGAAGGGTCTTGAGTCCTGATGAAGGGTCTCAGCCTGAAACATCGACTGTTTACTCATTTCCCTTGGTGCTGCCTGGCCTGCTGAGTTCCTCCAGCATTTTGTGTGTATTGCTTTGGATCTACAGCATTTGCAGATTTTCTCTTGTTCGTCAGCACCTGTCCTCCAATGCTCCAAAAAGAAAAGCCCTAGTTCACTCAGCCTATCCACCTCATATGAGTTCTCAAAGAAGAATTGGTTATATTTACATTTCCGAACAACTTTGTCCTCAACCATTCTGTATTTTTCATCACACTTTGAAATGTATAAGCAAACACACATTTATGTGGTTCTGAGGAAAGCCTTCAATCTGATACAAAAATGTCCAAGAAAATGTAGACTAAATATAGATGCTAGAAATGGAACAGAAAATATTGGAAATACAGGTCTGTCAGCATCTGTAGAAAGAGAAACACTTTTCTGGTGGAACTTTTACCTTTAGGACAGAGAAAGCCAACTATTTGTGATATTTTTGGAATTTATTTATTTGTTTATTTGATTACAGCACAATGACAGGCTTGTTCAGCCCAAAATGCCCATACTGACTATGTGTCCAATAAATCCTTGGGAGGAAACTAGAACACCCGGCAGAATCCCATGAGGTTATGGGGAGACAACAGACAGTGGTGGTATTGAAAAGTTTCCCTTGAGCTCTAATAACATAATGTTAACTGCTACACTACCACACCAACTCTGGATTTCCACCATTAGTACAACTTTGCTTTTGTAACTTTACATGCTCAACATGGTGCTATCTCCAGAGGAGCCACTCAAAATGATGAAGATAATATTTTCCTAGAGAACAGTTTTTGCCAACTTTTGCAAACTAGCATCTCATAAAGGAGGAGGAGGTCTGTCCCCTGCACATGCAGCATGCATGCCCACTGCTGTAAGGACATGCTCTGGTGCTTGTGAACCAGATCCCCATCTATGGGGAAGTAGTCCTACTGCCTCGGGAGAAACAAAGGCTACGGGAGTAAAACCCAAACAGCAAACCCAGAGTAGAGCCCCTAAGGTGGCTAGACATCATTGAACATCCTTCCAGCAGCTCCTGCACCCAAGCTAGTGCCAAAAGTACTGTTTCATAAGCTTTCCTTTGGACTACACTGGTGAGGCCGGGGGGTGCGGGGAGGGGTGGATCTTGATGTCTGGACATCTCAGGATCTCCATACCTTCTGCCCAGGCTTGTGACAATGATCATCATCACCCACTGTCCTCAGAGAGACTGATGCCAACCCAGCCATCTCATAAAGAATAAATTGTACAGGTATCTATTCTATTTCATTAACTAAAAGCTAAAGGTGGCAGTAAACCAAGACATATATATTAGTTCAAGAAGAATCTTGAATATTAACTCTCTTTCTCTCCCCTGAGATATTGCAGGACATGCTAGTATTTCTAGAACTTTCTGTTTCAATTTATTATATATACTGGAGGTACATTCAGCAGGAGTAAAGCACAAACAAGAGAAAATCTGCAGATGCTGGAAATCAAAGTAATACACACAAAATGATGGAGCAAGCCAACAGGCCAGGTAGCATCCATGAAAAAGAGTAAACAGTCGATGTTTCGGCTGAAAATATTGATGACTAAGTCTTTTCCATAGATGCTACCTGGCTTGGTTCTATGAAAAATCCCTTTAACTATTCATCACCTGCACAGAATGCTGCTTGTCAATTGTTTGGCTTTTTGCACCTTTCCTGTTTGAATCTCAAGATAGATGGATCTCAGGGTACCTGGTGGCATGTAGATAGCTTGATAATAAGTTTACTTTGGACTTTAGAAACAAACAAAATGTAATACTGTGCTGTGTAAGAAAATACAATGGAAGAAAGGCTAAGATCAAGATACTTCCATAAGGCAGAAAGTTCTGGTCTTTGTATCATACCAACAGGACATAGAAGCAGTTAGGCCATTTGGCTCACTGAGTCTTCCCTGCCATTCCATCATGGCTGCTTTACTATCCGTCTCAACCACATTCTTGTGCCACAAATGAATAAAAACCATGAAGGAGTTGTGATGCAGTTCCAAGTCTGAATGTTGTTTTACTTGAGCTGTTGACATCCCAAAGTACCTTTGCCTGCTGCCTTTGTCCCAGGCAGTGATGGGCTGGAGGTTCATTCACACAATCCTATCAGAGAAACTGGTCAGCTGGAGTAGTGTGTAGAATATAGAGTGCAGAACACAGAAAATTACAACATAGAAACAGGCCCTTGGTCCTTAATGTTGTACCAAACTAATTAAACTAGTAACCAATCTAATCGCTTCTGTCTACACATTGTCCGTATTCTTCCATTCTTTGTGCATTCATGTGCTTAAATAAGAGCCTCTTAAATGCCCCTAAATTATTTGTCATCACTACCAACTCTGGCAGTGCACTTTAGTCTCAATTGCAAAAGAATGACCCATACGTCTCTCCTGAGTTTACCACCCACCCCCACCCTCTGCATCCTCACATTTAAATATATATTTATTTATTGAAATACAGTGCAGAATAGACCCTTCCCCCAATTTAATCCTAGGCTAATCAAGAGACAATTTACAATGAGCAATGAACAATCACTCTGAGCATCAGTGCCCCACAAGGCTGTGTACTCAGCCCCCTGCTGTACTCACTGTATACCCATGATTGTGTAGCCAAGTTTCCATCAAACTCAATATATAAGTTTGCCGATGACACAACAATTGTAGGCCGTATCTCAGGTAATAAAGAGGTTGAGTACAGAGAGGAAATTATGAACCTGGTGGTATGGTGTGAAGACAATAACCTATCCCCCAACGTCAGCAAAATGAAGGAATTGGTTGTTGACTTCAGAAGGAGTAGCGGACTGCATAGCCCCATTTACATCGGTGGTGCGCAAGTGGAACAGGTCAAAAGCTTTAAGTTCCTCGGGGTCAATATCACAAATGACCTGACTTGGTCCAACCAAGCAGAGTCCACTGCCAAGAAGGCCCACCAGCACCTTTACTTCCTGAGAAAACTAAAGAAATTTGGCCTGTCCCCTAAAACCCTCACTAATTTTTATAGATGCACCGTAGAAAGCATTCTTCTAGGGTGCATCACAACCTGGTATGGAATTTGTCCTGTCCAAGACCGGAAGAAGCTGCAGAAGATCGTGAACACAGCCCAGCACATCACACAAACCAATCTTCCTTCCTTGGACTCACTTTACACGGCACGCTGTCGGAGCAGTGCTGCCAGGATAATCAAGGACACGACCCACCCAGCCAACACACTTTTCGTCCCTCTTCCCTCCGGGAGAAGGCTCAGGAGCTTGAAGACTCGTACGGCCAGATTTGGGAACAGCTTCTTTCCAACTGTGATAAGACTGCTGAAAGGATCCTGACCTGGATCTGGGCCGTACCCTCCAAATATCAGAACCTGCCTCTCATTTTTTTTGCACTACCTTACTTTCCCTTTTCTATTTTCTATTTATGAAATATAATTTAAATTTTTAATATTTACTATCAATTTGTACTCCAGGGAGCACCAAGCGCAGAATCAAATATTGCTGTGATGATTATATGCTCTAGTATCAATTGTTTGGCGACAATAAAATAAAGTGTAAAGTAACCTACCAACCGGTGTATCTTTGGACTGTGAGAGGAAACCGGAGCACCCGGAGGAAACCCACACGCTCACAGGGAGGGTGTACAAACTCCTGACAGGAAGCAGCAATAAGAATTAAAACCAGAGCACCTGTTCTGCAAAGCGTAGTGCTAACCACTGCACTACTGTACCACCCTGTCCTATAGTATAAGAGTTTTCAACCCTGGGGGTGTCTACATTTTCTCATGACCACGTGTGTTTCCTCTGGGTGCTCTGATTTCATTCCACATTCCAAAGACAAACGGGTTAACAAGTTGTGAGCAAGCTATGTTGGTGCCGAACGCATGGCAACACTTGTGGGCTGCCCCCAGCACATCCTTGGACTGCGCTGGTCAATGACGCAAACAATGTATTTCATTGCATGTTTTGATGTTTCAATGTACATGTGACAAATAAACTAATCAAATCTAATCTTTAATCTTTCTAATTTTCAATCTCACACCCTATTTTTCACACTCACATGCAGTTTGCTGCATTTCTCATACACCCTTTCACTCTCACATGCTCCTTCCTCTCTCAGTCTCTCTCACACTCTCTCTCTCTCATGATGTATTCCCTCTCACACCTTGCCTCACTCACACAAAAATTCCTCAGGCATAGGCTCTTATGCACAATCTCCTAGCCACTCAAAATGCATGTTCCCCCTTACAATTTGCCCCTTACTCACTCACTCACTCACACACTCTCTCTCTCTCTCTCTCTCTCTCTCACACACACACACACACTCATATAACCTCTTTCTCTCTCTCTCTCGCCCACTCTCTCACTCACACTCTCCCATTCACTCTCCCTTGCTCTCTCTCTCACTCACTCTCCATCTCTGTCTCTCTCTCTCTCTCTCTCTCTCACACACACTCATATAACCTCTTTCTCTCTCTCTCTCTCACACACACACTCATATAACCTCTTTCTCTCTCTCTCTCTCACCCACTCTCTCGCTCACACTCTCCCACTCACTCTCCCTTGCGCATGTGCGCTCTCTCTCTCTCTCTCTCTCTCTCTCTCTCCCTCCCTCCCTCCCTCCCTCCCTCCCTCTCTCCCTCCCTCCCTCCACCCCCCCCTTCCTAAGATCAGATATAAAACTGGGCTCCAGTAACTAGAGGGTGAGATGGTGAGAGCAAATGAGATGTGCAGGACATGTGCTTTTTTTTACACAGAGAATGGTGGGCACCTACAAATTCTCTACCAGGAGTGGCAGTAAAGGTAAACACAACAGAGGTGTTTAAGACGCTCTTGAATATGCAAAGAATAAAGGAATGTGGACAATCTTTGGGTAGAAGGAATTATATTAGCTAGGTGTTTAATTATTAATTTCCACAAAAGATCGTGGGCTGAAGGGCCTGTTTCTGTGCTGCACAGTTTCCCCTCTGATTTGTTATCATTGCCGCAGTACAGGAACCACACAGTAAGCCTGCTCGCTCATCAAAGAGACAGACATAGAGTCAATGGTTTGAGGCTAAATCAGAGACAGTTGTCCCGTCCCATCGCCACGGCTACCCCTTTACACTTGGGCAGCTGCCACAATTAATGGGAAAGCCGCAGAGTCAGTAGAATCATCAGGTTCCGGGACTTACCCCCTGAGCAATTAAGTGAGTGGCTCTAACAGTCAGGGACTCCAGTCCTGTGCAAGTATAAACAGAGCAATTATACAACTCCATCGTTATGCTTGGCCACAATTAAACTGACTGAGCTGCGTCAGCAGAATGGGAGTGAGACAAGGAGACATGTTGAGCCTCCTGTAGCAAACAATATTACAGGTGTTCAGGACTGGGCTAATACCCCGGTGATGTGAGCCTGCTTTTTCAACCACAAAATTCTTAAAATATTACACCTGTTTTCCAACATTGTTTGTTATTGAATTATATGATAGGGACACAGGAAAGATTATCATTTAGCCCTGATCAGAACAACATCTAGATCTGAGGTAATATACATGCTTAAGATAAAGGTTCAATGTTCAAAGTTCATTTATTATCAAAGTATGTCTACATTATACAGCCTTGAGCTTCATCTCCTTACAGACTGCCACAAAGCAAGAAGCTCAAAAGAACCCATTAAAAAAAAATCCAACAAACACACAAGGTGTGGAGAGAGAGAAAGAAAAGAAACTGTGCAAACGACGAAAGCAAGCAGACAGCACTCAGAATGAAAGTCAGTCCGTGGACATGAAGCCCAGAGCAGCCAAAGCAGGCCTGTGGCCTCAGCCGCTATGCAACAAAGAGCAGAGTAATCATCGCAGAGCAGTGAGCAGAACCAGCAACCTTGAACTGAAGAAAAGTTTTTATTTTACTCAGAGTGTGGTGAATATCATACAGCAGATTCATGCAATTATAGAGATGCACAGAACAGAAACAGATCCTTTGGCCCACCTGTAGATGCCATCCATTGTACCTATCTACAACTAATCCCATTTACCTCACCACAACACCGAACGCAACCTATAGACTCACTTCAAAGGACTCTACAACTCATGTTCTTAGTATTATTTATTTACTTATTTATTTATCGCTGCTATTATTTGTTTTTTTGTATTTGCAAGATTGTCCTTTGCATATTGGTTGCTTGTCAGTCTTTGTACGTAGTTTTTCATTGATTCTATTGTATTTCTTTGTTCTACTGTGAATGCCTGTAAGAAAATGAATCTCATATGGTGATATTTTTGTACTTTGATAACAAATTTGCTTTGAACTTTGAAGATAAGTAACCTTTTATGCTTTCGCAATCAAAATACTTGTCCAGGTGCCTCCCAAACATCTTAAGACTATCTTCCTCCACAACCTCACCAGGCAGTACTTTCCAGACTCCAAAAATCAGGGAATCATCTGGGGAAATTTATCCAGGGATTTCCCCCAAGAGATAGCTTGTGGCTCCAGATTTCAGCATCTGCAGTTTTTTATATCTCCTTCTATCTAAAGCAGGGGTTCCCAACTTGGGGTCCATGGACCCTTAATGATATTGGTCCATGGCATAAAAAAGACTGGGAACTCAGATTTAAAGGAAATGGACAAAATGTTCTAGTCAAGGGTATTTTTAAAACAGTCCTGACAAAATGCTATATTTAAAATTCAAGATTCAAGTTTATTTATCTTCTCTATTTGGAAATATACAGTGAAATGCATCATTTGCTTCAACAGCCAACACCCCCAAGGGCATGCTGGGAGCAGCTCACGAGTGTCGCCACACATTCCAGCACCAACATAGCATGCCCATGGTGTTCAGCAGAACAACACAGAACACAACAAGGAACAAAACAAGTGCGAAAACAAGCCCAGTTCCTCCCTCCCACCTACACACGCACACAGACCCTTAACCCCAGTGCAATATAATGTGTAAATTAACAAATGACCATCCAGGGGCAATGATAATGATCTATTATACATGAGCTCAAATGCCATCGCACCAGCAGAACAAATTTAAATTCACACAATTAAAATTGATCATTAAGTTTGCAGGTAAAGTTAGGAGGAGTTGTAGATCGTGACGAGGGTGCTCACCGATTGCAGGGAGATTTTGATCAGTTAGGGAAGTGGGCCAAGGAGTGGCAAAAGAATTTCAATACAGATAAGAGTGAGATGGTGCACTTTGGAAGGTCAAGACAGCTTATCTATGAATGGGGGCCCACTAGGGAGTGCAATGGAACAGAGGGACTCGAGAGTACAAGTATATAGTTTGTTGAAAGTGTGTCACAGGTAGTTCAAAAACTTGTCTTCATCAGTCTGCGTAGAGATGACAGGAGTCGGGGGCAGCATGTTGCCATTGTATAAGTCATTGATGAGGCCATTCATGGAATTCTGTGTACAATTTTGGTCAATTTGTAGAGAAAACATGTGATTAGGTTGGAAAGAGTGCAGAGAGATTTATGAGGAAGTTGACAGAACTAGCAGCCTGAGCTACTGGGACAGGTTGGCATGGCTAAAACGTTATTCCTTGGAATGTCAGAAAAGGAGGCGCTACTTTATAGAAGTGTTTAAAGTGATGAGACTTATTGATAAGGTGGATGGTAACAGTTGTTTTTGCCTAGGGTGGGGAAGTTCAAAACTAGGTTTAAGATAAGAGAGGAAAGATTGAAAAAGGACTTGAAAGGCAATTTTTTCATGCAGATGTTGGTGAGTATATGGAATGAGCTGCCAGAAGAAGTGGGTGAGACAAGGGTAATAGTATCATTTAAGTAGCACTTGGCAAAGTACATGGAGGAGCAGGGCTTGGAGGGATATGGGCTAAAGACAGGAAGCTGGGACGAGCTGAGTGAACAACATGGTCAGGATAGACTAATTAGGCCAATAGGTATCCTTGCTAATGATAATGACACAAATTATCCTTCTTTGTCACATGTACATCAAAACATACAGTGAAAAGCATCATTTGCATCAAATCAAATCAGTGAAGACTGTGCTGGGGGCAGCCCGCAAGTGTCACTAAGCTTCCTGTGCCAACATAGAATGCTTACAACTCTCTAACCAGACTGTACGTTTTTGGAATGTGGGAGGAAACCAGAGCACCCAGGGGAAGCCCAGGTAGTGACAGGAAGAACATGCAAACTCCTTATAAATAGCAGTGGCAAATGAATCCCAATCTTACAGCTGGCAGTGTAAAGCATTGTGCAAACTGCTACACTCCAATGCTACCTCCAGCACCATGGTGCTGCCCCTGATGTTGCTATATGGCCCCAGCAATCTTATGACCAGACCTTGGATCAGTATTAATGATTATTGAAACCTCACTGTTTTCATAAGTCTTCACTTCGTGGAAGGAAGCAACACACACAAAATGCTGGAGGAACTCAGCAGGTCAAGCAGCATCTATGGAGAGGAATGAACAGTCAACTTTTCTGCTCGAGACCCTCTATCAAGGCTGTCCTGAAAGGTCCGGATGAAGGGTGTTGGCCCAAATTGTTGACCCTTTATTCCTCACCAAAGATGATGGCTGACTTGCTGAGTTCCTCCAACATTTTGTGTTTGTGTGTGCGTGTGCCGAATCGCTTGTGTTCATGGAAGGAAGTATGTTGTCTGATTTACAGATATTATCAACTTAAAACTTCTGCCTCATATTGTTTTTTTGGACTTTAAGTCTTGGTCATGCCATTGTTGTTCATATAGAATCAAAGAATACTACAGCAGAGAAAAAAGCCCTTGAACCTGTCAAGTATACACAGTGCCATTTAAACTGCCTACTCCTATCAAACTGCACCCGGACCATGGCCCTCCATACCCCTGCCATCCATATCTAGAAAATAGATGCAATTGCTCCGTCTCTAATATAGAAGGACTATAAGCTACAAAGGAACTTGTTGAAAGGGAGGCTTTATCCTTCAGCATTTGCGCTACCCCATTACAGCAGGTGCAGGTAATGGGAAAACAGCGCAGTCAGCTGCTAGCACTAACCTCCTCAGCAATTAAATAATTAGATCCGACAGGATCTGCAGGACGCAATCATTCAAAAGGTGTCCGTGTTGCACTAAATTATGTGCAGCTTTTGAGCTGCCAGCACACTGTGGCTAAACAGAGAAACTGCTGCCCTATTTTCATACTTCTAACATTCGGAACAGTTTGAGATCAGACGTCTTTTCCTTTCACTAGTTTTCAACTGAAGAGATGGGAGCAAGGTAACAGAAGGTCATAAGAAATAGAAGCTAGAGTAGGTCACCTTAAGACCATGAGATATAGGAGCAGAATGAGACAATTCAGACCATCGAGCCTGCTCTGCCGTTCAATTATGGCAGATTTATTAACCCTCTCAACCTCATTCTCCTGACTTCTCCCAATAACCCTTGGCAACCTTACTAATCACAAAGCTATCAACCTCCACTTTAAATATACCCAATGGCTTGGCCTACACAGCCATTTGTTGCAATAAATTCCACAAATTCACCACCTTCTGGATAAAGAAATACCTCTTTGTCTCCGTTCTTCTATTTTGAAATTGTGCCCTCTTGTTCCACGATTGGAAATACCCTTTTGTCCTGCCATTCACAAGATCATGGCTAATCACTTACCATAAGGTTTCTTTGTTGAACTAACCCAAATGGTCTTTAATTTACCACTTGCTGCCTCTGATGTTACTGAGCATTTCACAGCCCTCAAGCCAGGAATTCCCTGGATTCATTACCCTCCAAGTGAAGAAATTTCTTCCAAGCCCTACTCTGAATGTTTGACTCCTTAATTTAGAGAAGTGACCCTTGGTTCTACATACCCCAACCAGGGGAAACATCGTGGAGACACAAGAAACTGCAGATGCTGGAATCCGGAGAGGAAAATAAAACAAAGTGCCTGAGGGACTCGGCAGTCAGGCAACATTTCTGGTGGGAAGTGGACAGCTGAGACCCTACATCGGAACAGGGATCTTCCTGCCCACTTCCACTTTGACAAGCCCTGTAATCATTTTATAAGTCTCGGTGAGATATCTTTTCATTCTTATAGTCTCCAAGGATATTGGCTTTGTCTACCATAGAGTCATAGAGTCGCACAGCATGGATGACTCGAAGACTCTACAATAACTTCAGCTTAACAAGGGGCCAGTAAAGTACAGCAACGTTTTTCTAGCATCAAACAAAACTACTAACTACTTTATTAACCATACTTTTTCTTGAAAACCATTACTGAAATCAATAACTTGTAACTTCCCTTTGGAGTTGAGCTTCTGAACCGCCTATACGATCTGGCATTTTTGCGACGTGAACTGAAGTCTTGAAGAGTCGGGATGGTTGCGGCTTTGAATTGAGGTGGCAGAACCCGGGCCAGAGACAAAGGACAACCTCCTGTTTGCTAATTTAAGAGCTGGGCTGGATGGAAAAGGTTGGGTACAGGCGAAATCAAGAAGGCAGGTCCCGGGCCCGAGAGCGTATCAAAGAGACATGACCTGGGTACGAGAGCAAGGGATGACCCACTGTTTGGCCAATTTAAGTGCTGGGCTAGACTGAAAAGGTCAGGGTGTTGGGGCCAGAGGCAAAGGACAGGCCAATGATCAACTCGAAAAAGTTCAGCTCTGTATGGACCTGAGGCAGTGGCTTGCAATCAACAGGCTCCTGGATTGGCTTTGTGACTGTGGTTTTCACGAACTTCAGTTCTGAATGTTATTTGTTTACTTTGATTGTTTGCACAAATCGATTTTTTTTCCCCTGCACATTGAGTGTTTGATGGTCTTCCTTCTATGTGTTCTATTGGGTTTCTTTGTTTTGGGGCTGCCTGTAAGAAGGAGACAAATCTCAAGGTCATATATAGTATACATACTTTGATAATAAATGTACATAGAACTTTGGACTTTGGGCTCATCTGGTCCATGCCAACCAAGATGCCCCATCCAAGCTGGTTATTTTTGCCCATATTTGCCCTGTATCCCTCAATACCTTTCCCATCCATTTACCTGTACAAGTACCTCCCTCTGCCACTATCTCTGGCAGCTCATTCAATATATGGAGCACCCAATAGGTGAAAGAGTTTGTCCTCAGATTTCTATTAAATCTCTCCCCTATCACCTTAAACACTAATTCTTGATTTCCCAACCTTCAGAAAAAGAATGTCTGCATTTACTATTATCTATCACCCGCATGATTTTATGGGTTCATTCTCCTGTATTCCAATAAATAAATTCCTAGCCTGCTCAGCTTCTCCCTATAACTCTTGCAAATTTCTACAGATGTACAGTAGAGAACATTCTGATTGGTTGCATCACCACCCGGTATGAAGGCTCCAATGCACAGGAGCCTGCAGACTTAGCCGGTTCTATCATAGGCACAATACTCCCCACCACCAAGGAAATCTTCAAAAGTCCATCATTAAAGACCCCTAACATGCCCTCTTCTCATTATTACTATCAGGGAGAAGGCACTGGAGCCTGAAGTCCCCCACTCAATGTTTCAGGAGTAGTTTCTTCCTGTTCGCCATCAGATTTCAGAAAGGTCCATAAAAATGTTGTAGCCTGGGGATAAGTACACACTCAGGACAACAAATACTCTTTCAGGTTTTAATTCCTTTATCTGTTTTAGATGTTTAAGTGCCAGAAGAGGGCCGCGAAACAAAACGAACGAATTTACAACCAGTTCTTGCCGTTACAATCTCAGTTTAACTTTCGATCAACACCCTTGTGTATGGACAGAATCGCGTATGCAGTATAAAAATACCAGAACTAATACGGGGGGGTATTAATACGGTAGTGACAATTTTGGATGGTGAGGAACTTTGTATAAGCCACGCTACCCAGCATCGATTTCTTCACTCATGGAAATCTTTCCTCACCATGCCCAGCACACTCTGAGAGGAACCCGATTCCAACGCCCTACCCTGTCTTCAGCAGAAAGCAAAATGGTCTCCCCACTATCCTGCACATGCGTAATGACATCACCATCTCCCCTTAAAGGCACAGACATCTATTGTAGCATTACTCGGATGGATGCCTCAGTACACTTTTAACAATACTGAGTAAGATCCAACGGTCACCTGGCTAACTTGTTATTCATCTTTTACACTATTTATTTATCTGATTCTGATTCTGAAGATGTTGTACCTTTTTTAATTTTGAAGTACCCTGTTGCCAATTTGCCATCATCCATTCTGTGGGAAATAGTTTAGAATCCAAGAAATTTTGAAAGATGACATCTAGTATATTTTGTTTTGAATACCACCTCTTTCAAAGACTCAGCTTCTGGGTTTCAATCTTGTAATTTTCTCCAAATCTACTTCTACGTACATGTTAAATTTGTTCAGTTCCTTTTTCAGTTTAGATCTATTATTTTCCATTACAATTGGGAGGCTTTCTGGATCTTTCCTCTGTGAAGACAGTGATAAAATATGTGCTTAATTTCTGGTTCCCTCTTTCACCTTATCTCCTTGACTGCCCATCACCTCCCTCAGGTGTTCCTCCCTCTTCCCTATCTTCCATGGTCTCCTGGCCGCTCCTATCAGATTCCTCCTTCTGCAGCTCTTTATCTCTTTCACCAATCAACTTCTCAGCTCTTTACTCACACCCCCCTCCTCTCCCAGTTTCACCTATCAAATTGTACTTCTTCTTCCCCTCACCCAACCTTCTGACTCTGACTTCTCCTTCTTCTTTCCAGTCCCAGTGAAGGGTCTCAGCTCGAAAATCGACTGTTGACTCCTTTCCATAGATGCTACCTGGCCTGCTAAGTTCCGCCAGCATTTTGTTTGTATTCCTTTGGATTTCCAGCATCTAGCAATGTTCATTATCAAACTCTGTCACTTTTCCACTATATTCACTTTGTCTGTTAGGAACATATTTCTTCTCATACTCCTCTTTTTCTTTGTTCCAACTATCTTTTTCTGTAAATCACTTTATTTTTAGATTATTTCTATGTACCACTTTCTTTTGCTCATAACATTTTAGTCTGCATTGCTGAACTATGAAAAATTCCAAACTGCTCTTCTTTGGTTTTTTAGCTTTGATTTAATATTATCTCACAATTCTCTTATTAAACATATTTGCTCCACTTCCTCTGTCGGGTCCTGTGCCTTAAAGAGATATCTATTTTCTTTTTGCCAGCAATTTTGCTGGAGGAACTCTGCAGGTCAAACAGCATTTTGCAGGGTGGTGGGGGGGGTGAAAGAAAATGTCAGGGAAATTTAATTCCCTGGCATTTAACTGTGACTTCTCATCTCTTTATTTTCCAGTCCTGATGAAGAGTCTCGGTCTGAAACATCGGCTGTTTACTCTTTTCCAAAGATGCTCCCTGGACTGCTGAACATTTTGTATGTATTACTTTGATTTTCAGCATCTGATGACTTTCTCTTGTTAGGAAAACTTACTTTTTTTTGTTCCAGTTGTGTTCTTTCTTGTAAAGATTGTGTATAATTTATGCCTAATTAATTAATGTTTTTCTTGAGAATGCTGATTATATAATGCTACGTGCCTGTGATGCTACTGCAAGCAAGTTTTTCAATTACACCTGTGCATACATGTGTACACAATATCAGTGTTGTCCCAGTTCTGCTCATCAGACCCGGAATATCTCACAATTAGGTGCCGCCCATTTTACCTGGCGTGGAAGATTTCTGGGATTATTTTGATAGCAGTGTACATTCCACCCCTGGCTTTAGATGATCTGAGCGATGGGATCAACATGCACGAAACAGCACACCCTGACACCTTCACCATCATTTTGGGGGGATTTTAACCAGGCAGCCTGAAAAAGTCACTAAATAATTACCATTAACAAATTACTTGTACTACCAGAGGAAGTATGAGTGAGTTGGCTGTTCTCTACTGAGGTTTCTGCAACCATAGAGATTAACACAGTTTTTTTTCGTGTTATAGAGTCATAGAAATGTACAGCACAGAAATGGGTCCTTTGAATCATCTAGTCCATGCCGTACCATTTAAATTGCCTAGTCCCATCGATCTGCACCCAGATCATGCTCAGGCTTGTATTAAAAGCCTGAGTCACACTCTTGTGTCCAATTGAAATTGCTACTAGTTTCAGCATTATTGTCATTGTGAGGACAATGAGATTGCAATGCTTCACCATGCAGTGCAAAACAGTATACTGACTCCAATGACTCCATTTAAAAATTATGTCTGAGTTATTTAGAATGACATCTAAGTTATACCTGAATTAAAAACAAACAACTCTAAAATTAAAGGAAACAGTGGCTGCCCCATTCAAGCGTTGCAAATGTCCATGTGATAAAATACAATGATTAAGTATAAAATAACATCAAAAATTATACCCATGTATTGCACACAGTGATTGACCATAGTGTCTATGGACTCTGGGTGAGTTTGGGGAGGGGGACAGCCAGGCAGCCCTGGGGAGAAAGCTGTTTTTCAGTCTGGATATCCGTGCAGAGGTGTTTCCATGCATCCTGCGAGATGATAGGGGATTGAACAGGTGATTACTGGGGTGGGATGAGTCCATCATGATTTTGCCAGCCCGCCATAGACTTTGTGAGTTGTAGATAGTTTCCATATCTGTTAGTTGTGTCCCAAAATGCTCTGTGCAGTCCTGATCACTCACTGAAGAACCTTTTAGTCAATCTTATTGCAGCTAGTACACTATACTGTCATGCAGTAGGTCAGTATGCTCTCAATTACCAGCACTGCACTAGCAATAACTGAACAGCGGTTCAGCTGTAGAGCTGCTGCCCAGCAGCTCCAGAGACCCAGGGTTTATCCTGACCTCAGATGCTGACTGCGTAGAGTTCAAAGTTCAAATTTCAAGCTAAATGTATTATCCAATTACATATATGTCATCATATACATCCCAAAGATTAATTTTCTTGCGGGCATGCACAATAAATCAACAGACTAATAACTGTGATGGAATCAATGAAAGTCCACACCAACTTGGACATTCAACCAGTCTACAAATGGCAACAAACTGCGCAAATGTAAAAAGAAAGAAATAATAATAATAAATAAATAAGCAATAGGTATTGAGAGCATGAGATGAAGAGTCTTTAAAAGTGAGTCCATTGGTTGTGGGAACATTTCAATGATGGGGCAAATGAAGATGAGTGAAGTGATCCACACAGGATCAAGCGCCTGACAGTTGAAGGATAATAACTCCCGAACCTCGTGGTGTGTGTCCTGAGGCTCCTGTACCTTCTTCCTGATGGCAGCAGCAAGAAGAGAGCATGAGTTGGATAATGGTAGCTCCTAATGATGGATGTTGCCTTCCTGCGATTGTGTTTCATGTAGATGTGCTCTGTGACTTTCAATCTCCCTCCTGTCTGCTGATTCGTCACCATCTTTGATTCAGCCTACGACAGTGGTGACATCAGCAATCTTTTTTTATGGCATTGGAGCTGTGTTTAGCCACACAGTCATAAGTGTAAAGCGAGTAGAGCAGGGGGCTAAGCACACAGCCTTGTGGTGCACCTGTGCTGATGGAGATCGTGGAGGAGATGTTGCCAAACTGAACTGACTGGAGTCTGCAAGTGAGGAAATCACGGATCCAATTGCATGAGGAGTTTGCACCTTCCTTCCTGTGACCTTGGAGTTTCCTCCATGGACTCAATTTCCCTCCCACATCCAAAAGTCAAGCAGGTTGGTTGGTTAATTGATAAGTGTAAGTTCTCCAAGTGTGTAAGTGAAGGGTAGAATCTGATGGGAGAATATTCTACTGGGAAATGAAGGGAGGAAAGAGATTGCTCTAAGCTAACATGAACGTGCTAATAATAAATATGAGAATAAATACAGTGATGAGTGCAAAACAAGAGCATGTAAATGCCGGGAAAAAAACAAAATGTCAATAAAATTGAGAGTGTACAGAGGAGATTTACTAAAATGATCCCTGGGTTTCATCTCCTAAGTTACAGAGTAAGGTTGAACAAGTTAGGTCTTTATTCTTTGGAGCGTAGAAGGTTGAGGGGGGACTTGATAGAGGTGTTTAAAATTATGGGGGGGTTTGATAGAGTTGATGTGGATAGGCTTTTTCCATTGAGAATGGGGGAGATTCAAACAAGAGGACATGAATTGAGAGTTAAAGGGCAAAAGTTTAGAGGTAACATGAGGGGTAACTTCTTTACTCAGAGAGTGGTAGCTGTGTGGAACGAGCTTCCAACGGAAATGGTTGAGGCAGGTTTGATGTTGTCATTTAAAGTTAAATTGGATAGATATATGGACAGGACAGGAAAGGAATGGAGGGTTATGGGCCGAGTGCAGCTCGGTGGGACTGGGTGAGAGTAAGAGTTTGGCATGGACTAGGAGTGCCGAGATGGCCTGATTCCATGCTGTAATTGTTATATGGTTATATCTCAAGTAGCACGCAGTGACATATACATACTTTGATAATGTATTCACTTTGAACTTTGAACTTTGACACAGTGGGCTGAAGAATCTTCCTTCTAAGTCATTTGGAAATCTGTAGGGATAAGGGAGTGCTGCATTGTTGGAGGAGCTGTTTGAACCAAAATATTGAACTGAGAATTTGATTGCTCTATCAGATGAACTAAAAGGATCTGTGTGATTTGAGAGAGGGAAGAAGAAAACCTATTCAATCCATTTTGAGTATGGATCAACCCTTTCACATTCCTGGGGTCATTCTCATGAACCTCCTCTAAAGAGGGTCCAGAGGAGATTCACGATAATTATCTCAAGAATGAAAGAAATGATGCTTGAGGTGCATTTTTTTGGCTCTGGGCCTGTACTGACCGGAGTTTAAAAGAATGAGGGGGAATCTCAGTGAAATTTATTGCATATAGAGTGGACATGGAGAGGATGTTTCCTATAGTAGGAAATCAAGGACCAGGGTGTACAGCCTGAGAATAGCAGAATGGACCCTTTGGAACAGAAATAAAGAGGAACTCTTTCAGACAGAGAATTCATTGCTACAGGTGTCTGTGGAGGTCAAGACATTATGTATATTTAAAATGGAGTTTGATAAGTTCTGAATTAGTAAGGGCATCAAAGGTTATGAGGAAAAGGCAAGAGAATGGGGTTGAGAGGGATAATGAATCAGCTATGAAAGAATGACAGAGCAGTGTCGATAGGGCAAATGACCCAGCTTTGCTCCTATGTCTTACTGTTTTATGGTTATGAAAAAACAAATATCTTGTCATCATCGATTGACGTCTGAGGAAGCTTGTGGTATTGAAACTGACTGCACTGTTTCCTACAGCACCAAATTATGTTATTGGTTGTGAAGAGCCTGGGGAAATCATAAAGGAACAGGGACATGAAATCATTTTAAGTTCTTTAGTTTCTAACTGAATTGCAAATAATCTTCAAAGCATCAGAAGGTGCATGTTACCAGATGTCTAGACAACATTTCTCTGAGATAGTTGGCCCTTTTTGCATGCCATTGGTTTTATTCTTCACAAAATTATTTGTATTATACCATGGTAACAAAAATTCTTAGAGAAATATAGACATACACAGTTCACACAAACAACAGCAACATTTTCCCTATTCAAAGTCAATAATTTAATCACTTTAGCTATTTCAAAATTCAAAGTAAATTTATAATTAAAGTACATATATGTGACCATATACAACCCTGAGATTAATTTTCCTGTGAGCATCCACATTAAATACAAGAAACACAACAGGATAGATGACTTACAGGCAAAATAACAAGTTGCACGTTTGATCTTCACCCATCTGTCTCTCATGCATGTTATTCACAGACACTGGCTTCCAGTATCACAAACATAACAGTCATTAACCTTCAACCATCAGGCTCCTTGAATCAGAGGGGATAATTTCACTCAACCTCACTTGCCCCATGACTGAAATATTCCCACAACCTATGGATTCAGTTTTGGCACTTTTCATCTCATGTTCTCAAAATTTATTGTTTATTTATTTATTTATTATTATTATTGTTTTTTCTTTTCCTTCTTTCTTTCCTTTCGTATTTGCAGTTTGTTGTCTTTTGCACACTGGTTGTTTGCCCTGTTAGACATGGTCTTCATTGATTCTATTGTGTTTTTTGGACTCACTGTGATTGCCCATAAAAAAATGGATCTCAGCATTACATATGGTGACATATGTAAACTTCAATGATAAATTTATTTAAACCTTATGTGAACTTTGATAAACAGATCAGAATCTGACACACAAAATGCTGGATGAACTTAACAGGTCAGGCAAGATCTATGGAGAGGAATAAAAAAAATGGACATTTCTGGCAGAGAACCTTCATCTGGACTCACGACAGAGTGTTATTGTATATAAGATCATTCATAGGACAGACTTGAGGGATGAATTACCTACTACCATTCCTATGTGTTATGTTTTTATCTTGTTCTTTAATATACAGTATCTCCCTTCCACTGATCCTTTCCACAGATGCCACCTTCCATTAAGGTGTCATAAACATGCCTTCCTGGACTTCTCAGTGTGGTTGAAAGCAACACTTCTTGTTGGTCCAGGAGTTTTCAGACAGAGTACTGAGTCTTTAATTGGACAAGTTTATAGACTTCCAGCTTCATCCTGAATTTTGTTGCTGAAGTATTGACGACAATATTCATTAGCTGGGCCTTGCATTCTGAAATATCTTCTCAACACCCTAGGATTCATGCCCCTCTCTCCCCTGCCTGTCCATGTGCCTTTAAATCACTCTTAGATGTAGCTATCTTATCTGCTTCCGAAACTTCCCCTTGGAGCGTGTTTCAAATACACCCTGAAATCTAACCAGCCTGCCCAGCATTTTGTCCTAATCAAGAACCCTTCTCTTATCTCAACTTCAAGTTCAAGGCTGTGTGCTCTACTCACTTTACAGTTTTGACTGTCTGGCTAAGCACAGCTCCAAGGACACATTTAAGTTTACTGATGACACCGTTGTTGTCGGCCAAATTAAACACGGTGATAAACCAACATATAGGAGGGAGATTGAAACTTTGGCTGAGTGGTGCCACAACAACTTCTCAATGACAAAACCAAGGAGCTGATTATTGACTTCAGGCAGAGGAAACCAAAGGTCCATGAGTCAATCCTCACCTGGCAGTTAAAGGGGGAGAGGGTCAACAAATTCCTTGGAGTTATCATTTCAGAGGACCTGTCCTGTGCCCAGCACGTACAGTAAATGCTGCTACTACTACCACCACACCACCACCACACCACACCACACCAGTAGTATACAGTAAATGCAATTACGAAGAAAGCACAGCAGCACCTAAACTCCCTTAGGAATTTATGAATATTTGGCATGACATCAAAAACTTTAACAAACTTCTATAGATTTATGGTGGAGAATGTATTGACTGGTTGCATCACAGCCTAGTATGGAAACACCAATGCCCTTGAAGGAAGATCCTACAAAAAGCATGAATATGGTTCAGTCCATGTATAAAGCTCTTCCCTTCATTAAGTACACCTACATGGAGCACTGTTGCAGGAAATCAGCATCCATCATCAGAGACCCCCAGCACCCAGGACATGCTCCCTTCTTGCTGCTGCCATCAGGAAGAAGGTAGAAGAGGCTCAGGACTCACGCCCCAAATTCAGGAACAGTTATTACTTCTCAACCATCAGGCTCTTGAACAAAAGGGAATAACTTCACTCAGCTTTACTTGCCCCATCATTAAAATGTTCCCACAAACTACCGACTCACTTTCAAGGATTCATCATCTCATGTTCTTGATAGTTATTGTTTATTTATTTATTATTCTTTCTTTTGTTTGTTTGCACAGTTTGTTGTCTTTTGCAAATTGGTTGTTTAGTCACCCTGTTGGGAGCGATCTTTCAATGATGTTATTCTGGTTCTTGTATTTACTAAGTATACCTGCAAGGGAACAAATCTCAGACTCATATATGGTGACATATCTGGATCTTGATAATAAATTTACATTGAACTTCAAACTTTGATGTTCAAGTTCAATTTTATTCTCATCTGACTATACATATACAACCAAACAATACAATGATCCTCCAAATCACGATGCACTGACATAACATGTAAATACACAGCACATAAACCAAAATATTATACTATATATAAGTTAAAAGAATATTATTCAAAATGCATGCAGTAAAACACAGCACAGGCAAACAGTAAACAGTACAGTAAACAACTTGCTGTCCTAGTGAAGAGACCACGATGGTGGCAGAGTATTCGTTAGTCTCACAGCCTGAGTGAAGAAGCTGTTACCCAATCTGGCAGTCCTAGTCTTGATGCTTCTGTACCTCCTTCCCGACAGTAATGGGTCAAAGAGACTGTGGGATGAGTGCTCGGGATTCTCAGCAATACCTTGGGCCCTTCGTCTGCAACATTCCCGCTAAATGTCACAAATAGGGAGGAGGGAGACCTCTGTTGGGTCTTGTGGTCAGATGCCTTGCAGCTTCACACAGTGATGTAACCAGACAGAACCCTCTCGATGGTGCTCCTGTAAAAAGTTGTTGGAATGGCAGAGAGGAGCCTTACATGCCTCAGTCTCCACAGAAAGTGTAGGTGCTGCTGTGCCTTCTTGACTCATGAGGATGTGTTGTGGGTCTAACCATCCTCCTTCCCCTATTTCCACCTTTCTATTCTGCCGCCATCCCTCTTCCTTTCTAGTCCTGAAGAAGGGTCTCAGGCCGAGAAAACTATTCATTTCCATAGATGCTGTCTGATCTGCTGAGTTTCTCTGGCATTTTGTGGGTGTTGCTTTGGATTTCCAGCACCTGCAGAATCTCTTGTGTTTATTATAAAAGTATGCCTGTGTCACTAGGTACTACCTGGAGATTCACTTACTCGCAGGCATTTACAGGAGAATTAAAAAATGAAATTGAACTTATGAAAAACTACACATAAAGACTGACAAAAGAAGACGAATTATAAAAATTTTTAAAAATACTGAGAGTATGAGTTGTAGAGTCCTTGAAAGTGAGTCCATTAGATTGTAGAATCAGCTCAGAGATGTGATGAGTGTAGTTATCCGTGCCGGCTCAGAAGCTGATAGTTGTCGGGATCTGAACTGTTCCTAAACCTGGTGGAGTGGGTCCCATGTCTCTTATATCTCCTGCTTGACGATAGTAGTGAAAAGTGAGCATAGCCTGGATGGTTGGGGCTCCTTGTAAATGTGCTCGATGGAGATGCAACACTCCATGTTTTGGTCTGTGACGCTTCATCAAGAATCATCATCAATGTCTCTTTGCCGAGAAGAAATACCTGCAACGCATATTTATCAGACGTGTTCTCAATGTGCGTACTTTTGCCAGTTACAAATTCTTGGTATTAGCATAAGGCACTTCACCCTCTATCCATCAGCAGCTCACCCTCTTTGTGTCTTTCTGAGAATGTCCTCATATTCATGCTAATTTCCATCAACCGTTGGGGGAACCTGTATTTGCCCAGAGAGCAGTGCAGGAAACTGAGGGCAGTACTGGAATCAGAAGAAAGAAGAATTCAATATTCCCTGTCTTTCTGAGGCCATCACATTATTTCTCAGTGGCTATTAATAAATTTTGCCATGCATACCCAGAGGTGAGAGACAGACGTTGATGCATCAGCTTTTTAACAGCAATCTATTAAATAAACTTCCAAAACCTGTGTTCCTATTGAGAGTAATCACTGCAGACTTGCTCAAAGGGACACATGAAAAATGAAAGCAGTGGTATTTTCATTAGAAACTAAAATAAATGCTTTTGGCAGAGAAGACTGAGGAAAGAAAGGGACTGACTTCAGAGCAGACCTGGACCACGTGTAGTACGTGCTATACAAGGGCAAGAGAAAGGACCAGGTCTATAGGTTAGGTGCTGCATTAATTCTGCTTTTGCATCTCAGTGAGAGTTCAGATGAGGCAACAGCCCCTGGCTGCTAGTGGTCGTAGAAAATATCAAGCATGACAACATCAACTTACTTGCAGAAGGATGTGATTCACAGACTGAAAATACAGACTGGCTAAATGCAAAGCTGCCCTTCTTTCCCTTACACTTCCTAGACCGTAACACCATAATACATAGGAGCAGAATTAGAGCATTCAGCCCATTAAGCCTACTCCACCATTGCATCTTGGCTGACTCAACCTCTTTCTTCTGCATTCTCCCCATAACCTTTGACACCCTTACTAATCAATAACCGATCAACCTCCACTTTAAATATACTCAATAGTTTTGAATCCATAGCTGTCTGTGGCAATGATTTCTACAGGTTCATCAGCCTCAGGCTGAAGAAATTCCTCTTCACCCCGATTCTAAAGGGACATCCTTCTATCTTGAGGTGCTGCCCTCTGGCCCTAGACTTACCCAATAAAGGAATCATTCTCTCCACATCCACTCTCTCTCAAGAACTTTCAATTCAACAGATTTCTATGAGATCCTCCCTCATTCTTCTAAACTCCGGTGGGAGTCCAGAGCCATCAAACGCTCCTCCTACATTAACCCTTTCATAGCTCTTGTTCTGTAATCACACCTCAATCAAAACTATTCCCACTAACACTGTCCCCTGCTCTATCTCCAAAGCCCTGAGGTCGAAGCATCTACCACCTTACATTGGGAGAATCAGAATCAGGCTCACAGAGATTCAACTTTCTTTTGTGATGATGCCCCTGTGATATCTCGCTTGTTAAATGTATTATATAGATGCAGGCCCTTGTCGTAAGGAACACTACGACAGTTTTTGAAGATGTTTCAAAAATTTGGAGGAGATAAAAATCTGCTTTATTTGTCACATGTGTATCGAAAAATTGAAACATATAGTGAAATGTGGCAGACCACAGGTGTCAGCATGCTTCTGGTGACAGCATTGAATGCCCACAACTTGCTAACCCTAACTATACATCTTCAGAACGCAGGAGCACCCAGAGGAACTCCACATGGTCACGGAGAGAATGTACAAACTCCTTACAGAGAGCAACTGCAATCAAACTCCAAAGTTACCTTCCAGTCCCCTAACTCTGTCTCTTAACATCCCACTTATCTTTAAGGAGAAAGCAGGGGTGTATTATGGGGCAGAGTTAGAGGACTGGAAGGGCGACGCGATAATGGAACGGTTAGCGCAATGCTTTACTCAGCCAGCGACCAGTGATCAGAGTTCAATTCCTACCTCTGTCTGTAAGGAGTTTCTCATTCTCCCCATCTGTGTGGGTTTCTTCTGGGTGCTCCTGTTTCCTCCCAAATTCCAAAAGGTGTACTGTTTGGATTTGGGTTAGTGCATTTTGGGGACGCCGGTAGCATGGCAACAGCACAATCCTTATTCTGTCTTGGTTGGTGACACAAACAACGCATTTCACTGAATACTTTGATATTTTGAACTAGGTGTGACAAATAAAGCTAATCTTTATCTTTTTATTGAAATGACTCTGTTTCTCCTCAGATAATCTTTCAAATGTGTCAGTTGAGCTTAAAGTTTCTGTGAATTGTCTAAGTTTTATCCTGTAAACGCCTCGATAGGAGTGGAAGATTCTGTTCTTTTGCTCTTCATGCGTTTTTATTCAACAAAGCAGGTTCTCATTTCCATAATGAAACTGTAGGAGTATATTTGACGTTTACTGATGTCAGTGTAAAGCTAGTTTCTCTGAAGAGTCACGGAGACAGTGAATTTCCATCTCTCTGTCAGTGGAAATACTGTACTCAGTTTACCGCTGACTGGGGGTGAACAAAATGTTCCACACCCTCAGTGGTTTATTTCACATTGAGCTGGTTCATATATTTTCTCCACCAACACCATCTTCACTGAGCACCTACGCTCCGTCCGCCAGAAAAGCGGGATCTCCTGGTGGCCATCCATTTTAATTCCACTTTCCATTCCCATTCCGACATGTCTATCCATGGCCTCCTCCACTGTCATGATGAGGGCACATGTAGGTTGGAGGAACAACACCTTATATTCCGTTTGGGTAGTCTCCAACCCAATGGCATGAACATCAATTTCTCAAACTTCTGGTTATGCCCCATCCTCCTTCACCATTCCCCATCTCCTTTTCCCTCTCTCACCTTCTCTCCTTGCCTGCCCATCGCCTCCCTCTGGTCCTACCTACACCCTTTTCTGTCCTCCATGGCCTTCTGTCCTCTCCTAATAGATTTCCCCTTCTCCAGCCCTGTATCTCCTTCATTAATCAGCTTCATAGCTCTTTACTTCATCCTTCCCCCTTCAGGTTTCACCCATCACCTTGTGTTTCTCTCTCTGCTCTCCCCACCTTTTAAACCTACTCCTCAGCTTTTTTTCTCCACTCCTGCTGAAAGGTCTCGGCCTGAAACGTCGACTGTTCTCTCTTCCATAGATGCTGGCTGGCCTGATGAGTTCTTTCAGCATCTTGTGTGGGTTGCCATCTTCTGCAATCTTTATGGCATCACTTCCCCACTGCCTCCAAGTCAGCCGATCCACAGCTGAAGCCACAAACAGCACCTTGTCTGGATGCATCACAGCTTAGTCTGACAACTGCTCTGCCCAAGACCGCAAAAAATTGCAGATGAGAACACAGGCCAGTCGATACACAAAATAGCCTCCCTTCCATTGACTCTGTCGACACTTCCCACTGTCAACATAACCAAAGACTCCTCCCACTCCAGTCATGCTCTCTTCTCCTCCGCACTCCTACTGGTCAGCAGGTAGAGAACCCATGAACTCAACCTCACTATTTTACTCTTCTTTTGCACTACTTTTTTTTATATTTCTTGTTATATCTTACAGATTTTTTAAAAAATGTATTGCACTGTACTGCTGTCAGTGTGGTAGGATGGAGATATATCTCTACCAAAGGAGGTGTATGACACTCCTTCCCTCTGCTAGCCTGCAAGTCATTCTTGGGCAAAGTGGAGCACCTCCCTAGCTCCCCACCCCCTGATCAGAGTCATGTGGAGCAGGTGGTGGATGGTCATATGAGCAGCCGGTGCATATCACAAGTCCAGGTTATGCGACCACTGACGCCAGGCAGACAATCTCTGAATATTATTGATAATGGCTGGGGTCACCGGTCTTGTAAAGACACTGCCCAGAAGAAGGCAATGGAAAACCACTTCTATAGAAAAATTTGCCAAGAACAAATATGGTCAAGACCATAATCACCCACGTCATACGACATGGCACATAATGATGTTGATGTACTGCTACCACATTAACAACAAATTTCATGGCGTATGCTAGTGATAATAAACTTTATTCCGATTCTGATTCACCAGGACAAGCTTCTGTTATGGGAAACATAGACAGAGGAGAGAGCTGGTATCTTTTCCTCAGATTCAAAACGTCTAATACTAGAGGGCATTCATATAGGATAAAAGAGGAACTTTTCAAACGAGATGAGCAGTGGAAATAGTTTTGCACGGAGAGTGGTGGGTGTGTGGAATGTGCTGCCAGGAGAGGTGGTGGAGCCTGTTATGATAGAGGTGCTTAAGAGTCTCTCAGAAAGGCATGTGAATGTTCGGAGAATAGATGAACGTATTTGAACCTTGTGCACACAGAAGTGATTTGGTGCGACTAGATTAATTATTAAAATGTTATGGGCTGATGGCCTGTATCTGTGCTGTACCGTCCTATGTTCTATGTTCTAATTGTTTTTAAATGTTCCTACTATTTTTATTCTTTTTTTTATTTATACATCTGACGTTATTTTTATATGCTACAGTTAATTGGGCCTTAGGTTCATTGGGGCTGCTGCTTATTTGGGACAAACCTTAAAGAATAAAAACTAATTGAGAAAATAACTTGGATTTCCTTTGGTTGTTTGGGATGCTATAGCGTTTACTTGGGATAGGAAACTTTTGCTAATTAGTGTCAGTTGCATGCACTTGTGTGGCTGTTAGGCACTGCAACTTGCTTAGAGCAAAGAGTTTTTAGAAAGCATCAGTTGTGTGAGTTTGCTTTCCCTGTGACTGCCTGGGTTTCTCTGGGTGCTCTGAGGTTTCCTCTCTCAGTCTAGTTAGTAGGTTAATTGGTCATCATAAATTGTCCTGCAATTGATTAGGCAAGTGGTTTGTTGTGTTAGAAGAGCCTGTTCTGTGCTGTATCTCTAAATAAAATAGAGTATTACAGCACAGTACAGGCCCTTCAGCACAGGATTTTGTACCTACCTTATAATCTACTCTAAGATCAATCTAACCCTCTCCTCCTACATAACCCTCCATTTTTCAATCAACCATGTGCTCATCAACCACTCCTGCCTGGGCGTTTCATGCACCCACCACTCTCTGTGTAAAGATCTTACCTCTGACATCAATCTATACTTTCCTCCAATCACCTTAAAATTATGCCCCCTTGCATTAGCCATACGTTATGCCACAGTTGCTCTGTTGTTTTTTTAAGAAACTTCATAGTTTTCAGTAGCAGGTGTCCACATCCCATTCCCATTCTGACCCGCTTTGCTGAACACCTACGCTCTGTCCGCCAGAGAAAGCAGGATCTCCCAGTGGCCACACATTTTAATTCCACATCCCATTCCCATTCTGATATGTCTATCCACGGCCTCCTCTACTGTAAAGATGAAGCCACACTCAGGTTGGAGGAACAACACCTTATATTCCGTCTGGGTAGCCTCCAACCTGATGGCATGAACATTGACTTCTCTAACTTCCGCTAATGCACCACCTCCCCCTCGTACTCCATCCGTTATTTATTTTTATACAAACATTCTTTCTCTCACTCTCCTTTTTCTCCCTCTGTCCCTCTGACTATATCCCTTGCCCATCCTCTGGGTTCCCCCCCCCTTTGTCTTTCTCCCTGGGCCTCCTGTCCCATGATCCTCTCATATCCCCTTTGCCAATCACCTGTCCAGCTCTTGGCTCCATCCCTCCCCCTCCTGTCTTCTCCTATCATTCTGGATCTCCCCCTCCCGCTCCCACTTTCAAATCTCTTACTAACTCTTCCTTCAGTTAGTCCTGACGAAGGGTCTCAGCCTGAAACATCGACTGTACCTCTTCCTAGAGATGCTGCCTGGCCTGCTGCGTTCACCAGCAACTTTGATTTGTGTTGCTTGAATCTGGCTTATAGCTTAATTGTTATCACAGGAATTTTTGTTATCTTTTGTCTGCTTATTTGACTTCCATAACTACTTTTTCCTTTATCTTTTCTTTGTTTGTTTGTTCTTCATTCTTACGACACTTAATAATATTGATTAGTAATATATTTTATGCCTCATACTTGACTTCTGAAGAGCCTTTGGATTGCAAAACCATCAGAAACAAACAACCCCTTCTCCCTGTGACCATATGGAATTTCTCCAGACAATCTGCTTTCCTCCCGTACCGAAAGACACGCAAGTTGGTATTAGCCACTGTACGTTGCCGCTAGTGTCTGTAAGTGTGGTAAGATCTGGAGAGGAGATAAACATTGAACTTAAAACAGGAATAGGCCCATTGGCCCATGAATGAAAATGACGCTAACGTCATCTTAGGGTAAATGGTCAGTTTGGCATGGACTCAATGGGCGAAAGAGTCTTCTTCCATGATGCTTCTCTCCATACCTTATTATTTAGCACAGTGTTTCAAAGTTCAAAGTAAATTTATTACCGAAGTGTGAATATGTTACCATATACTATCCTGAGATTCATTTTCTTGCCAACATTCACTGTAGGATAAAGAAAATACAATAGAATCAATGACAAACTACGCACAAGCAAAAATTGACAAACGACCAAAGAGCAAAAGGAGACAATCTGTGCAAGTAGAATAATAAATTTATAAAACAAATAAACAAATAGATAGCTACGTAGATAGTTAAGTAAAAATAGTGCCTTGTTAGAATATCCAGCCTCCGACCCTTTGTTCACATAAATGTGTATTACAACCAGGGATTTTGATCAATTTAGCTGAGATTTTTGTTTGGTGAATCACCTGCTCCTTTTTTTCACAGTAGAGCACAAAAAAAGCAGGGAAAATTGTAAAGCATGAAAAACTAAAGAAAAAATACAGAAATGGAAATGTCAGCAGTTCAAAGTATTCATCCCCCCTTGCTCAGTACTTAGTTGAACTGCCTCTCACAGTTATTACAACCAGTAGACTTTTTGGATAAGTCTCTATTAGCTTTGCACAATGTCATGGGGCAAAATTTGACCATTCTTCCTTGCAAAATTGCTCAAGCTGTGCCAGGTTAGTTGGGGAGCGGTGATGGACAGCAATCTTGAGATCTTGCCAGAGATGTTGGCTTGGGTTAAGGTCTGGACTCTGACCGGGCCACTCAGGGACATCAACTTTCTTCACTTGAAGCCACTGCATGGTTGCTCTGGCAGTGTGTTTTGGGTCATTGTCCTGCTGAAAGATGAACTTCTCCCCAGTTTAAGCTTTCTGGCAAGAAATAAGTTGTAGAAACATGTAAAATTAGTTAGCTCTATCATAGGCACCAGCCTCTGTAGTATCCAAGACATCTTCAAGGAGCCTTAGGAAGGCGGACACCATTCCCACCATAAAAAAACAGATCCTTGCCCTTCAAGACTTTACAAAGCGTCACTTAGAAGATACTCGGAATCAGAATCAGATTTAATATCACTGGCATATGACATAAAATTTGTTATCTTTACAGCAACAGTACAATAAAATTCAAGATAAATAAAAATAGAAAAAAAACCTGAGTTACATTCAGTGCGTATATGTCTATTAAATTGTTAGGTTAAAGTAAGTAGTGCAAAGTAACAGGAATAAAACAGTAGTGTGGTAGTGTTCATGGGTTCAATGTCCAAATAACTTTAAACAAATCCCCACCGCCCAGGACATGCCCTCTTTGCACTGTTACCGTGAGGAATGAGGAACAGAAGCCTAAAGGAGCATACTGAGTGATTCAGGGACAGCTTCTTCCCCTCTGCTGTCACAACATATACCGGTGATATTAAATCTGATTCTGATTCTGATTCTGAGTATTGTAGTGATGCTTTATAAAGACTTGAAGGGTAAGGATATGCTTTTTTATTTAAGCCAGGGCTTCGTCCTCACCCCTCTTCCATAAATACCATTTTTAAACAAGGCCTTAAAGTTTGTGGAGCCATGAACTTCATCTCCAGTTGCAACCATTGACTTGGGCTCACACAGAGTGACTGTTGGCGTCACAGCAGCCTCTCTTACAAGTGTCATTCTTCTTCAGCAATTAAATTTAGAGGGGTGGCTTGACTTAGACAGTGTGACTGTGGTTTCATATTTTTTCCACTTTTTCATGATGGACTGCACTGAGCTTCAAGGTATTTTCAGTGCCTTTGAGATGGTTTTGTATCCTTCCTCAGATCTGTTCTTCACTATTATCATTTCTTTGACTTGCCTTGAATGTTCTTTTGTCTTGTTGAAAATCTACCATACTGTTGAACCTGAGAGGAAGCATTTATTCAGGTGATCCTCCAGTTTTCTACATCAACAAATTGGGTGAGTTAGTAAGGGAATAGACAGTATTGCACCTGAGGAAATTTGGTATAGTAATTAAAAAGGAGATTAATACTTTTTATAGCCTCACAATTTTGTTTCATATTTTTTAGTAAATTGTGACAGGTTTTAGAATTTTTCTTTTGTTTGACATGATGCACAATTAGCATCATGTCAAACAAAAGTAGATTAGCTCAAAAAATCCTACTGCATCATATTTAAAATTTAGAAAATCAGATAGTAAAATGTGAAAATAGTTGTGGGTGCTGAATACTTTTTCAAGGCACTGTACATACATACCGAGAACATGAGTTGTGAAGTTCTTGAAAGTGAGTCCATTGGTTGTGGATTCAGTGTTGAGGTGAGTGAAGTTATCCACACTGACTCGAGTCCAATGGCCAAAGTGTAATAACTGTTCCTGAATCTGCTGGTGTGGCACCTAAGCCTCCTTTACCTATTTCCTGATGGCAGCAGCAAGAAGAGGGGATAGACTGGATCTGGGGGTCCTTGATGATGGATGCTACTTTCTTGTGGCAGTGCTCCTTGTAAATGTGCTCAAAGGTGTGGAGGGATTTTCCTGTGATTGACTGGGTGGTGATCTTTTGAGCAATTTCATTCAAGCTAATTTTCTTTCGTTTCACATTGTTGTTAACATAAAACATAGAACAGTACCACACATTGCAGGCCCTTTGGGCTATAATGTAATGCTGTCCCTTTAACCTTATTCAACATCAATTTCACCTTTCCCTCATGCATAGCCCTCTGTTTTCCTTTCAACCATGTGCCTATCTAAGATTTATCTGTTAAATCTCCCTAATGTATATGCCTCTATCACCAATCCTAACAGTGCCTTCCACATATTCATCACCCTCTGTGTAAAATACCTGCTTCGACTTCCCCACTATACTTTCCTCCAGTCGCCTTAAAGTTATACCCCTTTGGATTAGCCATTTCCACCCTGTGAAAAAGTCTTTGGCTGTCACTCAATCAATGCCTCTTATCATCTTGTACACCTCTATCAAATCACCTCTCACCCTCTTCCCTCCAAAAAGAAGAGTCCTAGCTCGTTCAACCTATCCTCATAAGACATGCTCTCTAATCCAGGCAGCATCCTGGTAAATCTGCTCTGTTCATGAGATCGTGCTGTGCACAAATTGTGTGGTCTGTTTTCTGAATTGCAAAAGATGAACATTCAATGTAGAACAGGAACAGGCCCTTTAGTCCAGCATGTTGTGTCAATGTAATCAAGCTAATTAAATCAGAGTGAATGGGGAAGTAGATAATTTTTACACTAGGTGTGGTATCTATGTTGAATTGACAGCCAAAGGAAGTGGTTGAGGCAGGTACAGTCTCATCCTTTAAAAGACAATTGGACAGATACAAGGATTGGAATGATATAGGTTATGGGCCAAACACCAGCAACTGGGACTAGTTTAGATGTTGGTTGGTCTAGACCAGATGGCCCGAATGGACTGCTTCTGTGCCCTCTGACTGAAACTGTCTCTGACCTAATTAAATGAACTCCTTCTGCCTACACATGGTCTATATCCCTCCATTCTCTGCCAATTCATGTGCCCCTTTCAGAGGCTCTTAAATTATAGGTTAAATGTACTCCTTTTGTCTTGAAGCTCAGATAAATCTTAAGGTCACAAAAGATGCTTGATAAATGCAAGTCTTCCCTTCTATAAACATGAATCAAACTTGTCATTCTTTTGGATCATACACCTAGTGGGGAGAGCTAACTGCACTTTCATAGAACAATGAATGCGATTTAAAACAAAATATGGTTCAACACGCGTTCGACAAATGTTCCCGATAAGATCAGCAGGTTGTGTTTTCTCTCGAAGTCACATTGAGACTGCTCCTTCTGATATTGTAGGACACGTAGCAATTACACTGAAAGATACACATACACACAGTGCCAGGTTTTGACAGTAATGGTTTCTGACTGCTGCCACTGATGTGGCTCCCTCCGCATGAGTGAGATCACAGGTCCCCAGGTCCCAGCTGAAACCCATTGACAGTATTCAGCCTAGAACCAAATCACTGAGAAATGAAAAACTGTGCCAGCATTTTAGTCCTCATATTCAATAACCAGTTTTTAAATGTATTTTGTTAATTAGATCAAATATAGATAGAAAGAAACATTAGCTTTATTTCTCACTTGTACATCAAAATGTACAGTGAAATGCATTTGTTTTACGTCAACAACTAACACAGTATGAGGATGTGCTGGGGGCAGTCCGCAAGTGTTGCCATACTCTGGTGCCAGTATAGCATGTCCACAACTTACAAACCTTAACCCTAGCTTGTACATATTTGGAATGCGGGAGAACATCAAGGTATCACACGCAGATATCAGAAAGCTTTGATGCAAAGTGCGTGGGGTACAATAATATACTGGCTGTTATTGGATTAGCAACAGAGATCACAACACAGCAGATGAACATAGAACATAAAAATCTACAGCACATTAGAAGCCTTTCGGCCCACAATGTTGTGCCGACCACGTAACCCTCTCTAGAGGACTCCCTAGAATTTTCCTAGCGTATAGCCCTCTATTTTCCTAAACTCCATGTACCTATCTAAGAGGCTCTTAAAAAACCCTATTGTATCAGCTTCTACCACTGCCGCCAGCAGTGCATTCCACATACCCACCACTTTCTGTGTGAAAAACTAGTCAAGAAGAAAAAAAAGCTTAACAAAGGTTCAGAGAGCTAGGTAATGTTAGAGATCTAGAAGATTATAAGACTAACTTATAAAGGCTTTACTGTGCTCATGGCCTGTTCTTCATCAAGTTACGGTATTTTTGCACTGTTCTAACTATATGTTATAATTTTGTGGTTTTTGTTAGTTTTTCAGTCTTGGTCTGTCCTGTGTTTCTGTGATATCACACCGGAGGAATATTGTATCATTTCTTAATGCATGCATTACTAAATGACAATAAAAGAGGACTGCGTGTCCTCATTATCTAACAGGAAGGAGCTTAAGAAGGAAATTAGGAGAGCCAGAAGGGGCCATGAGAAGGCTTTGGATTAAGGAAAATCCCAAGGCATTCTACAAGTATGTGAAGAGTAAGAGGATAAGATGTGAAAGAATAGGACCTATCAAGTGTGACAGTGGGAAAGTGTGTATGGAACCGGAGGAAATAGCAGAGGTACTTAATGAATACTTTACTTCAGTATTCACGATGGAAAAGGATCTTGGTGATTGTAATAATGACTTGCAGTGGACTGAAAAGCTTGAGCATGTAGATATTAAGAAAGAGGATGTGCTGGAGCTTTTGGAAAGCATTGTTGGAGAAGTCGCTGGGACCCGATGAGATGTACTCCAGGCCACTGTGGGAGCTGAGGAAGGAGATTGCTGAGCCTCTAGTGATGATCTTTGCATCATCGATGGGGACAGGAGATGTTCCAGAGGATTGGAGGGTTTTGGATGTTCTTCCCTTCTTCAAGAAAGGGAACAGAGATAGCCCAGGAAATTATAAACCAGTGAGTCTTAGCTCAGTGGCTGGTAAGTTGATGGAGAAGATCCTGAGAGGCAGGATTTATGAATATTTGGAGAAGTATAATATGATCAGGAATAGTCAGCATGGCTTTGTCAAGGGCAAGTCGTGCCTTGTGAACCTGATTGAATTTTTTGAAGATGGGACTGAACACATTGATGAAGGTAGAGCAGTAGATGTTGTGTATATGGATTTCAACAAGGCATTTGATAAAGTACCCCATGCAAGGCTTATTGAGGAAGTAAGGGGGCATGGGATCCAAGGGGACATTGCTTTGTGGATCCAGAACTGGCTTGCCCACAGAAGGCAAAGAGTGGTTGTAGACGAGTCATATTCTGCATGGAGGTCAGTGACCAGTGGTGTGCCTCAGGGATCTGTTCTGGGACCCTTACTCTTCGTGATTTTTATAAATGACCTGGATGAGGAAGTGGAGGGATGGGTTAGTAAGCTTGCTGATGACACAAAGGTTGGGGGTGTTGTGGATAGTGTGGAGAGCTGTCAGAGGTTACAGTGGGGCATTGATAGGATGAAAAACTGGGCTGAGAAGTGGCAGATGGAGTTCAACCCAGATAATGTGAAATGGTTCATTTTGGTAGGTCAAATATGATGGCAGAATGTAGTATTAGTGGTAAGACTCTTGGAAGTGTGGAAAATCAGAGGGATCTTGGGGTCGGAGTCCATAAGACACTCAAAGCAGCTGTGCAGGTTGACTCTGTGGTTAAGAAGGCCTACGGTGTATTGGCCTTCATCAATCATGGAATTGAATTTAGGAGCTGAGAGGCAATATTGCAGCTATATGGGACCCTGGTCAGACCCTACTGTGTTCAGTTCTGGTCACCTCACTACAGGAAGGATGTGGAAACCATTGAAAGGGTGCAGAGGAGACTTACAAGGATGTTGCCTGGATTAGGGAGCATGCCTTATGAAAACAGGTTGAGTGAACTCGGCCTTTTCTCCTTGGAGCAAAGAAGGATGGGAGGTCACTTGACAGAGGTGTATAAGATGATGAGAGGCATTGATCGTGTGGATAGTCAGAGGCTTTTTCCCAGGGCCGAAATGGCTCCCACAAGAGGGCATAGGTTTAAGGTGCTTAGGAGTAGGTACAGAGGAGATATCAGGGGTAAGTTTTTTATGCAGAGAGTGGTGAGTGCATGGAATGGGCTGCCGGCAACGGTGGTGGAGGTGGATACAATAGGGTCTTTTAAGAGACTTTTGGATAGGTACATGGAGCTTAGAAAAATTGAGGTCTATATGTAACCCTAGTAATTTCTAAGGTAGGGACATGTTCGGCACAACTTTGTGGGCTGAAGGGCCTGTACTGGGCTGTAGGTTTTCTATGTTTCTATGTTCTATGTTTCTGACTTACCCTGACATCCCCTCGGCACCTATTTTCAAGTACCTTAAAACTATGCCCCCTTGTGTTAGAATTTGAACGTCTAGTAATTAAATATATTTACTGTATCTGAATAAATCCAGATATGTTCCACTATATCTGGATATTAATGGGAGATCTAGTCTCAGGATCAGTAACCATTAAAGCAGGGGATCGTCATAAAAAAAAGACATTTGGTTCACTAATGTCCTTCAGATTAGTAGATCCATCATCCTTTGTGTGTGTTACTTGCACGTGGTTGACTTTTAACAAATGCTGCTTCAGCCCAGGGGCAGAGACGTGAAATCCCCTGGTTTCCTTGGCTGCCTGAGTCTCTCAAAGACAATCTCCGGCCCTGCCAAACTCGTGAGATTGCGGCACTCTCCCACCCCAAACCCCTGTCTGTGTGGATGTTGTGTAATTTGCCAACCTATTACAAATTAGTGCCGCGAAATAACAGACAGTACACTGTATACAATTAAAAGATTATATTTATAAATTTTAATTTGACTAAAGGGTTAATAAAGAAAAGAACAACAAAAAAGAAAAGGGCCCATTTTAATGAAACAGTCAAATGTGCACAAGTTGGAGCGCACGGTTACTCCATAGTCACCCATCCTCAATCGATCTGGCCCCTGGCTTCGTCGAATCACAGTCTCGCTCCAGATTGAATCCTACAACCTTTTCTCTCCTGCATCTTCCCTCTTCATCTCCTCTCAAACAAAAGCCCCAAGCCCAACCTTAGTGTCCCTCAGCAGAGAAACTTCCCCTAATTCGACCATCTTAATTGGATGGCATATAATTCTCCTCATCTCTTATCTTCAACAATAACCCAAACAAGCTGAAAACAGAACAGACTGCTCTTACAGAACTGTTAAGTGAAATGCATACAGCATAACAGTAAAAATATGAACTGGGCATTACAGAAGAAGAGGAAAACAAGTTTCAGTCAATGTGCATTTATAAATTGGGATGCATTACCTGACTGGGTGATTATTCCAGAATAAATAGCTCCTTTTTAAAAAGGGAAGGATCAAAGTCAACTCAAAGTCGAGTTCAGTGTCATATCTGAATGTATGCAGAGGCGCACATCACAAGCACAGAGCATCAGATAAGCAGCATTCACAAGGAAAACAAATTAAATGTAAATTATATGTAAGAGTTTCTTCTTTTATGTTACTGCTAAGGTGAATAAGATGGCTTCTCTGTACTGTTAAAATGCTGAGACAGTGGTTCTGTATTGCAGTATGTTTGGATTATAATTAGTGATAACGGGACTTGTATTCATTTGTTAACCAATTGGGATAGATGTTATTCTTTCTGTCTGTGTGAAAGCTGTTAGTTGCGCGGGCTTTGGAGAGGAGGTGCGAGGAAGATGAATATAGAAGTCACGGCTTGAGGAGACGGTTGCCGGACCCGCTGGGCCTGGGCTCGGGGCAGGAGGCCAGGGGTCGATGACGAGCGAAGGAGGATCAGCGACAGGGAATCCGTGAGCTCCAACATTTGTATACTGGACATGTTTATGAGATTATTGGTGCCTTTTATTTCTTTTCCTTTTCTTTTGTTCTCTACTAACCCCATACTTAAATATAAAATCTTAATCGTTTAACCGCACATTGTGGACTGAATGTTATTTCAGGTTACTGATGTTACACAGGGGACACAACACACAGCATCCACACAAACTTGATTACCCAGTTTGGCAGGGCCGAAGGCTGCTCTCCCCAGACGGAAGCGAGCTGAGCGAGCCTGCGGCTTACCAGGGGGCTACATATACGTGACTCCCAAAAATAAAAAGAAATTAGAATGAAATAAAAGTCCTTTTTACTGAGAAGTGTTCATAGTATTGCTAAATTGCAGTGATTAGGGTTTTGCCGACAGGTTCAAGAATCAAATGATTGAAGGCAAGTATCTGTTCTTGAACGTGGTGGTGTGGGTCTGCAGTCTCCTTGCCCAATAGTAGTAGTGAAAAGCAATGGCCAGGGTGGCGAGGATCTTTGATGATAGATGTTGCCCCTTGTGGAAACATCTCCTGTAGATTTCCCCGATGGTGTGGAGGGATGTGCCCATGATGTACTGGACAGAGTCAACTACTCTCTGGAACTTCATACATTCCTGTTCATTTAAATTCCTGTACCAGGCCATAATGCAAATTTTTTAGAATGCCCAATGACAAGGTGAACTTCCTTAACCTTCTAAAGACGTAAAGACACTGGCATGCTGTTTCTATGATTGCCTCTGTGAACAACTCATTTAAAAAAAATGCAATGACATTAGAAATTAGCAGAAGAATGAAATTATCTTTTGTTCGTGTCACAGCATGATTATGATTTACAGCAAAAACTGCCAGTTTATGTGTGAATATAGAACGTCGAACAATACACCTCGGGATCAGGTTGGGGAGGCACCCTCACATAGTGATTATCTCAATGCTTTACAGTTCAGGTGACCCAGGTTCAATCCCCACTGATGCCTGCAAGGAGTTTGTACGTTCTCCCCTGACCACGTGGGTTTCCTCCCACTGTCCAAAGACATAACAGTCAATAGATTGATTGGTCATTGTAAATTGTCCTGTGATGAGGCTAGGGTTAAATCAGTGGGTTGCTGGGCGGTGTGACTCAAAGGGTTGGCACACCCTATTCCGCACTGTATCTCAATAAATGAATACATAAATAAAAAGATCCTTCCACCCATAAAATCCGTACCAACCTTGATGCTAACTTAAACTTATTCCACTTGCCTCCTCCTGGTCCATACCCCTCCATTCCCTGCCTTTTCATGTGTATGTCAGAATGCCTCATAAATTTCACTATTGTATCTGCAAATCATAAAAACAAGAGATTCTGCAAATGCTGTAAATTCAGAGCAGTCCATATAAAATACTGGAGGAACCTATTCTGGCTCCCCCCGCCCTTACTTCTTTTCTTCAGCTGTCTTGTCCATTACCTCTCTCTCCTTGTGTCTCTGCTCCTATCAGGTTCCTTCTTCACCCCTTTACCTCTTCCACCTATCACCTCCCAGCTTCTCACTTCATCCCTCTGCCCCCACAAACCCACCCACCTTTCCCCTCACCTGGTCTCAAGTCTCAGCCCAGACTGTTGACAGCTTATTCATTTTCATAGACCTGCCGAGTTCCTAAAGAATATTTTGTGTGCTGCTCCAGATTTCCAGCAGCTGCAGAATCTCTTGTGTTGATTTTTGGATTCCTGCTTCTTCTGACTTCTGCTCCCTTTCTTTCCAGTCACGACGAAGGGTCTCAGCCTGAAACGTCAACTGTTAACTTCCCTCCGTAGATGCTGCCTGACCCGCTAAGTTCCTCCAGTACTTTGTATGTGTTGAATTAAAATCAGATTCAAGCTTAAAATCACTGGCATGTTTTGTGAAATTTGTTGTTCTGTAGCAGCAGTACATTGCATACATAATAATGAAATTACAAAAAGTAATAATATATAGTACTGTGCAAAAGTATCATACACACACACACACACACACACACACACACACACACACATATATACACAGAGGTGGTTGAAAACCAGAAATAAGAGAACGTAGCTTTGTATTAATTCAGTAGAATGTTATTTGGTAACTGAAAAGACATTATAAACAGGACTATGCAAAAGTCTTCGGTGCCCTAGTTATATATGTGCCTAAGGCATTTACATAGCCCTGTACTTATTAGTTAAATTAAATAACAATTGGAAAAAAAGAGAATAAAAGGGAAAACAATAATAAGACAGTGTACATGGGTTCACTGCCCATGGAGAAATCTGATGGCGGTGAGGAGAAAGCAGTTCTTAAACCTTTGAGTGTGTGTCTTTAGGTTCATACAGCTCCTCCTTGATAGTAATAATGAGAAAAGGCCATGTCCTGCCTAATGGGGGTGTACGTCCTGGGTGTACCTCCAATATGGTTTCAATGAATGACGGTGAATTCCCACCCACTAGCAGAACCCACAATTTAGACCGAAGAAGCCATATGATAAATAAACTGTGCTCTAACTGCATTGCTTTTCATGAAATAGTTTCGAGACAACACTTACATTTTAGGACAAGCAAAAAAAATGGATTTGATTTGTTGTGACTGCTACAGCAAAAGCATTTTAGCAGAGTGTGGATGTGAGTCTTTGTGACAAGGTTCGGAAGCTCGTGTAAGCTGTTTAAGAGTCGAGGAGGTTGTTTGTTTCTGGAACAGTCACCAGAAAGAGAAGCAATTAGAGGTATTTTGTAAGGAGTGGAGTGGATTATTGGGATGTGGATATAACTAGACTAAACATGAGAAGAAATGTATACAGAGTGGGAGGCATTGATATGCAACAAAACAGCTGAAATATTAACATATGGTTGTGCGGTGATGTGAACAAAGTCACCAGAGAGACACTGAAGGTAGTGGATATAGCTTGTTCGCCAAAAACAAGTAACAGGCGTCATATTGAAATACTCTCGTAAGAAGAGGCCTCCTGAATCAATGTTATATGACATTTTTATATGCTAAATATCAAAGGTAACAGCAGGACAAATCTATAGTTACAACGTATCTACAATGCTTCCTTTGAATTGCATATAGTTTTCACACACCTCCTTCTTTGCACCCACACTCCAGGCTCCCAAAATGAATGTTAATCTCCACCGAATCTAGGCTGCATTCATGCATATGCAGCATCTGAGGTTTAATTGTTCTGAGCTGTATTTTAAATCTAATCTGCAATCCACATTCAAATCTGAAGATTGGTTGCCAGTGAAATTAATATTTGCTGAATGCCCTAGCTCCAGAATACAGCCTGACAGTTGTACAACTCATGGAGTAATACTGCACAGAAACAGGCCTTTTGGTCCAACTAGTCCAAGGCAGCCACGACATCCTCTCTAAACAAGAGATTCTGCAGATGCTGAAAATCTTGAGCAACACACACAAAATGCTGCAAGAGCTCAGCAAGTCAGGCAGCATCTATGGAAGAGAACTAATAGTGGACATCTTGGGCCGAGACCCTTCATTAGGTTCTGGGCCAAAATGTTGATTGTTTATTTCCCTCCAATGATACTGCCTGACTTGCTGTGGTCCTCAAGAAATTTGTCTGTGTTTCACAGCATCATCTCTGTTAGTCCCAGCTGCCCATAACCCTTCACGCCCCTCCCTTCCATGTTTCTATCCAAATGCCTCTTAACTGTTGCAATGTACCTGCCTTCCCTTCTTGTGCTTGTTTCAGGTTCTCACTACCCTCTGTGCAAAAAAGTTACCTTTCAGGTCTCTTTTAAGCCTCTCTCCTCTTACCTTGTACCTGTGTCTTCTAGTTTTGGACTGCACAACCATGGGGAAAAGAGTATGACGATCCACCTCATGCGTACAATTCATGACTTTATAAATCTCCATGAGACTCGATCCTGTATGACTCTATGACTGTGCGGCTTTCCTCAAGGTGCCTCCCACATCCCAAAAGCATTCTGGTTAGTAGGTTATTTCGCCATAGTGAGTTATCCTCAGGCAGGGCTTCCCTTACCCAGGCACGGACCTCTTGCTTAATGATATTAGTCTATGGCATAAAAAAAGTTGAGAACCCCTACCCTAAGGGAAGTAGATGGTAGAATCTAGAATAGTTGATGATAAAGTGGGGAGAATAAAATAGGAATTTATGTGGAATTAGTGTAAATGTGTAGTTGATAGTTAACAAAGGCATGGTGGAACAAGGGGCCTATTTCCATAAGACCAAAAGGCATAGAAGCAGAAGTAGGCTATTTGGCCCATTGAATCAGCTCCATTGCTGATATATTATCCTACTCAACCCCATTCTCCTGCCTTCTTCCAATAACCTTTGACACTCTGACTGATCAAGAACCTATCAACTTCCATTTTCAATATATCCATTGACTTGGCTTCCACAGGTGTCTGCGGAAATAAATTCCACTGATTCATCACCTTCTGGCTAAAGGAATTCCTGCTCATCTCTGTTCTAAAGGGACTCTCTTCTATTCTGAGACTCTCCCCTCTGGTCCTATATCCCCCCACCCCCCACTATAGGAAACATCCTCTCCATGTCCACTTTATATAGGCATTTCAGTATTTGATAGATTTCAATAAGATTCCTCCTCATTCTTCTAAACTCCAGTGAGCAGAGACCTAGAGCCATGAAACACTCCTCGTGTATTAACCCTTTCATTTCCAGGATCATTCTTGTGAACTCATCAGGACCCTCTCTAATGTCAGTACATCCTTTCTTAGATAAGGGGCCCAAAACTGTTCACAATACTCCAAGTGCAGTTTGACCAAGGCCTTATAAAGCCTCAACATTATATCAATGCTTTATACTCTAGTCCATTCGAAATGAATGCTAGTATTGCATTTCCCTTCCTTACCAGCAGCTCAACCTGCAAGTTAACCTTTAGAGCAGGGGTTTCCAACATGGAGTCTATGAGCCGTTTGCTTAGTGGTTTTGGCCCCTGGCATTAAAAAAGGTTGGGAACCCCTGCCCTAGGAGAATCTTATTTCCAGCTCATTTCCATGCTGCGTTCCTCGATGGTTCTATTTAGCTTCTTGGTTTGAGAAGCTAAATGTAGATCAACATAAACAAAGTTCTAAGAAAGTTACTTTTGTTCAGAAGGTCAGTACTGAAGCATTCCAATTGGTCACTAGAGGTTTCTGAGTGAAATTATGGGAAAATTAAATGGGAGTTAATTAAAACAGTAGGTTCTGAAGTACATGATATATTGTAGCAGTGTAGAAGTGAGCCCAAGCTTAGTAATGCCACAAAGATAATTAATCAGCTGAAGTTATGGTCTGAGTTGATCCATAAATTATTCTAGTAGATTTTTTTTTTAGCTAAGTAGAATTATAGAGTCATAGAGAAATAAACCATGGAAACAGGCCATGATAACTGAGTCTTTGATCTTCTATCAGCCTTGTCTCAGAGATGTCCACAACGTCATACCTGCTGAACTCTAACTGCTATTCCGTAAACTGCATGCATTCAAGTATAAGACCTTCAGTTCTGTATTCTTCACCCTTTTTCAACTTTGCCCCCGGGTTTACCGGAAGTTAACTTCACATCTCTTTCTAAATTTTTTGTATTTTTATTTATTCTGGAGTCTTTCATAACTGTCGAACCTACTAATTAGGTCAGGCATTCCCAACCTGCGATCCACAGACCCCTCAGTTAATGGTGGGGGACCTCGGCATAAAAAAGGTTGAGAACACCTGATTTAGGTTAAAGACACAACGCAACCAATTCTACTGACTGCAGTTTTATCCTAACGTCTGCCTGTCCTTCCTCACAGTCTCACTACACACTACAACTAGTTATATACCATCCTCTGCCCGTCACTTCATTTCCCATCTCTCTGCCAAATTAGATTAATTTTGCTCATTGATTTTTTGTCAGCCTTTGTTTATGTGTGTAGTTTCTCATTGATTCTGTTGTATTTCTTTGTTATAGTGTGAATGCCTGCAAGAAAAATCAATCTTATGGTAACATAATTGTGCTTTGATAACAAATTAACTTTGAGCCTACGTTGACCCATTCACACTAGCCCTATATCAATCCCATTTATCCTCCCCCACAGTTTCGTCTTCTCCCCCTAGATTGTACCACTCAACCTACACACCAGGCCCAATTCATAATGATCAGTTAACTTGCCAACCCGCATGTATTTGGGATGAGAGAGGAAACTGGGGTGCCGAGCGGAAATCCACAAGGTCAAAGGGAAAATGTGCAAACTCCACACAGATAGTACCAGAGGTCAAACTTGAACTTGGATCACTGGCACTGGGAGGCAGCAGATCTATTAGGTTCACCACTGTACCATGTGGATAACGTTAGATGACAAAAACAACTTGTTTCCAGAAGTTTGGAAATGTCTTTCTCAGAATATATTTGAGGGAAATTCTCCAGTGCTTAAGATAAATTAGAATAGTTGGTGAGATTTGTCAGCTAAGGCAAGACCCATTTATTGCAATAGTAAAATGTAATGACAGATCACTGAAGGAGAAACACCTCATATTTTATCAGGTTAGCCTCCAAACTGTTGGTATGAACAGTAATTTCTCCCCTCTTCACCTCCTCCCTTTTTCCATTCACTATTCTGGCTCCATTCTTATCTCTTCTCCTCATTTGCACAATACCTCTCAGTAGTGCCCCTCCTCCTCTTTCTCCAATGGTCCACTCTCCTCTCCTATCATATTCCTTCCTCAGCACTTTACCTCATCTACTTACCATCCCCTGGCTTCACCTCACCCACCTACCTTCCCCCTCACTGGTCTCACCTATCACCAGCCAGCTTGTACTCCTCTTCCTCTCCCACCTTCTTGTTCTGCCTTCTCCCTTCTTTGTCAGTCCTAAAGAAGGGTCCCGGCCTGTGACTTTGACTGTTTATTCATTTCCATATGTGCTGCCCAACCTGCTGAGTTCCTCCAGCATTTTGTGTGGGTTGCTCTGGACTTCCAGCATCTACAGAACTTTTTGTGTTTCTGGCAGATCAACCCTGGTTGGGATGGGTTGACTACAGTGAAAGAAAATGAACTGGTGTAACATATTTTGCTTATGGGTTGCAATCCTATCTTTATGAATGGTTCCATACTGGACGCAGTATTTGTTTTTAATATTGGCTCATAGCTAAGTGGACATGATGTTTGAAAAAAAGATGACATTAGTGGATAGTTGAGAGAGAAAGGTGAGCAAAGCAAAATTAGCACTGCCACTTTCATCCTCATGGATGGAGTAGTCAACACAGAATGAGCACATGAAGGAAGGTGACAGATAACGTGTAGTTTCAACCCAAAACATTGACAATTCCTTTCTACCACAGATGTCTTGATACATCAAACTCCTCCATCACATTGATGCTCCAGATTCCAGCACCTGCGGCTTGTGGCTACACAAAGAAAGGTTCTATGGTTAAGAAGAAAGAAAAGTAACACTCTAATGCAACAGTACAAATTGTGGCATTTCAGGTGGATACCCTGCATCAGGACGAGTGTGAAGAGGGAAGGTTGCTGGTATGAAGGTGAGAGAGGGCGGGGTGAGACTGGGGCCAGTGTGTGATTGGTGGAAAGAGGATAGATGAAGAATGATGGACAGATGGAGCCAGGTAGCAGATTTGTGGCTCCAGATTGCAGCATGTGCAGTCCCTTGTATTTCTGCTTTACCCTTAGAATACTGATAAACATTCATTTTTCAACTAACAACTCTAAAGCTGATTATCTGCTTGTCAATACAAATTGATGGACCATTCTCAACAACTTCAGATCCAAGAAAATCATCTTCCTTTGAGTTTGTAAAAATAGTTTGCAGTTACAGAGAGTTCTTAAATAATTGAGACATGAATGAAGACAGCTACTCTCATTTACAGTACTGTGTAAAAGTCTTACACGCACACATACACACCCACACAAACACATATGCAGGGAGTCGGAGCAGAGCCGTTGAGACAGATTTTACCTGGAACTTTGGAGGTTGACACCGGAAATCATCTGGGCTCTCAGCGCGTGGTCCTTGGTTCAGGACCCAGGAGTGGCAGCCCGTTGGGGGTCTTGGGCTGGACCCCTCACACTTACACTATCTGCCTACAAAAACCACCGGATGAGAGTGACAAGGACAAGAAGAATTATGGCAGCTCGGATGTCGCCTGGATTAAAGCCAGATTAGGGTCAGAGCCGTCTCTATTTCCTGAGGAGACTGAGGTCCTTTAACATCTGCCGGACGATGCTGAGGATGTTCTACGAGTCCGTGGTGGCCAGTGCGATCATGTTTGCTGTTATGAGCTGGGGCAGCAGGCTGAGGGTAGCAGACACCAACAGAATCAACAAACTCATTCGCAAGGCCAGTGATGTTGTGGGGATGGAACTGGACTCTTTGACGGTGGTGTCTGAAAAGAGGATGCTATCCAAATTGCATGCCATCTTGGACAATGTTTCTCATCCACTACATAATGTACTGGTTGTGCACAGGAATACATTCAGCCAGAGACTCATTCCACTGAGATGCAACACAGAGCGTCATAGGAAGTCATTCCTGCCTGTGACCATCAAACTTTACAACTCCTTCCTTGGAGGGTCAGACACCCTGAGCCAATAGGCTGCTCCTGGACTTATTTCCTGGCATAATTTACATATTACTATTTAATTATTTATGGTTTTATTACTATTTAATTATTTATGGTGCAACTGTAACGAAAACCAATTTCCTCCGGGATCGATAAAGTATGACTATAACTATGGCTATTAACAAGGTTGGGGAACTGGGACAATCTGACGAGAACAAATCTTAACTGGACGAGATTGGACAACATGGAATTAATGGAATGCTACCTTAACAGCAACCCACATGAAAGCGGATACATCAAGTGCATGTGGGGACTCTGGCAACAACGAAGATGGAAGTCCACATGCACAGAAAAACAACTGATTACCCAACAATCAAATATTGTCAACAGAAGATGGTTATTCCATCAGGAACTGGAAGACATAGAATCACGATGCACCACAGCAGCATCATCGCAGAACCGAGCTGATTGGGAAATACGAGATCAATCCTCCACCTCCACAACTCACAGATCATGTAAAGGTAATAGTTCATCTTGTACACGGGAAATGCAAGTTTGATCCTCACGTCGAGGCATAGCGATGCTGGCTGCGACAGAGAGGAGATTATTGCTAAACTGCCGACTCTCAACCAACGAACTAGGCTCCCCAGAGTTCATGATAAAATTCCATCAACAGCATGCTAGAAGCAACCATTGAAGCTCTGTGCACAATTGCAACCTCAAACATAACTGAGAACAATAACCTGATATATGTATCGGCAGCAGCAATCCTAGAAATACCGAGCTACAAATGAAATACAGTGGAGAGTACTGCGATAACCCCCTGGAGACAACGATTGGAAGCCAAGATGAAAACCACAAGAGTGGAGGTCAGCAGACTAACTGAGCTGCAGAAGAGTGGGAAGACCAAAGATTCATCTCGGCTACGAAGAAAGTACAGAGCTACATCCAAAGCCGAAGCCCTGGAAACTGCCAAACAATGGCTAACAACTCCAGCGACTAGACTACAGAGCAGCACTAAGGACGCAGAGGCCAAACGAATAAATGCACTCTTCTCCAAAGAACCAGGAAAAGTGGTTACACATTTCCAGAGCAGCAACATGCCAGTACCTGAACAAACCAAAATTAGCAACTGAGGAGTACTGGAAGAGTTTATGGGAGAATGAGGCATCACATAACACCGTGGCCCAATGGCTGAAAGATCTACAAGCAAGTCTCTGCAATCTCTCAAAGGAAGAACCAGTCACTATCACAGCTGCAGATGTCCAGCAACAGGTAGCAGGTGTGAAGAACTGGATATCACCAGGGCCTGATACGATCCATGCATTGCATACACTCAAATGTAGTAGCTGCCTGAAGCAGCGCACTCCCACCCTCCCCATGACTGGCTAACTCAAGGAAGGACAGTACTCATAATGAAGGATCCTCACAAAGGAGCAACACCATCAGACGACTGGCCGATAACCTGTCTGTCAACACATAGAAGCTCCTATCAGGAATAATAGCCGCCAAGCTGAAGGAACATGTATGTAAGTCCCTGAGCCCTGCTCAGAGAGGGATTGGGATTGGTAATGGAGCTAGAGGCTTCAAGCACCAACTATTGGTAGACAAAGCAGTCATGTAAGACGTCAAGACCAGGTAAACCAACTGAAGCACAGCCTGGATCGACTACCAGAAAGCACATGACTCAGTGCCCCACACATGGATCCTGGAATGCCTGTCTCTATACAAGGTCAATAAGTCACTAAGGACCTTCATCAAGAACTTAATTGGCCTTTGGACGACAATGCTAAAAGCCAATAGCACAAGTAACCATCAGATTTGTAATATACAAAGGTAATGCACTATCCCCATTCTTCTGCATAGGCTTGAACCACCTCAGCCAGATCATCTCAAAGATACAGGTACAGGTTCAAGAATGGAGTGACCATCAGCCACCTCCTGTACATGGATGGCATCAAGCTGTTTTCCAGAAATGGAAGAGATAGTGACTTACTAATCCGCTTGACAAGGGTGTACAGCAGAGACATTGGGACATCATTTGGTCTGAAAAGTGCAGCCAGATGGTAGTCATCAAACTCATCAAGACTAAAGGAGTCGAGTTACTTGAAGGCCACATACCAGATGTACAGGACAGCTACAAATACCTGGGGATTCTACAGCCACAATGAGAACACAAGGAAGGCTCCAACATCCAAGTATCTCCAAAGAGTGAGACAGCTCCTAAAGAGCTAGCTGAATGGGAAGAACAAGATCAGAGCCATCAGCACATTCCCTCTACCAATCATCAGATATCTAACCACAATAGTGAGCTGGCTGAGAAATGAACTGGAAGCTGCTGACATCAAGACCTGGAAACTGCTAACAATACATGGAGGATTCCGTCCAAAGTCCAACATTGAGCAAATGTACTCCTACCAGAATAAAGAAGGACTTGGAAGTGTCAAGGCCACAGTCCTGGAAGAAATAAGAAACATCCATGAATATGTCAGGAAGATGGCCCCCTAGAGATAACCTGCTTGGAGAATACCTCAGACAGCAGACAGGGGATGTGGAAATGGAAGTGGTGAAGCACAGCCAGAAGACCAGAGGCCATTTCAGGACAAGCCACTGCACAGGATGTTCCATCCCCTGATATCAGAGGCAGCTGACATAATGGTCCTACCAATGGGCTGGAAGTGGCATGGCTGAGGGACAGCACAGGAGTGCTGCTCATGGCTGCACAAGGACAGGCACTGAGCACAAGAGCAACAGAAACAGGGGTCTATCACAGCAGACAAGACCCAAGATGCGGACTGTACAAGGAATCTGCTGAAATCATCCAGCACGTAGTAGCAGGGTGCAAGATGCAGGCAGGGAGAGCATACACTGAACGGCACAACCATGTTGCAGGAATCATGTAGAGGAACACCTACGCTGAGTATGGATTGGACACTCCCAAGTCCAAATGGGAAACACCCAAGAAGGTAGTGGAGAATGACAGAGCCCAAATACAGACTGACAAGCAGGTAACAGCCAACCAACCAGACATAGTAATACTGGACAAGGAACGGAAGAAATCAATAGTAATAGATGTGGCAATCACCAATGACTGTAACATCAGGAAGAAAGAATATGAGAAGCTGGAGAAATACCACGGCTTGGAAGAGCAGACAGAAAGGATGTGGAAGGTTAAAGCCAGAGTAATCTTGGTGGTGATAGCAGCACTTGGGGCTGTGACACCTGGACTGGGAGAGTGGCTCCAACAAATCCTGGGAACAACATCTGAGATCGCCATCTAGAAGAGATCACTATTAAGAACAGCAAAAATACTGCACTGAACCCTCAAATTCCCAGGCTTCTGGTGAAGGACCGAAGATTGAGGAAAAAATACACATACACACCACCCATAAGGGGTGAGAAGAAAAAAGTGTGTGTGTGTGTGTGTGTGTGCGCGCGCGCGCACACACTTTTACACAGTACTGTATATTGGTTAAAATAGGAAGGTGGTTGGAAAACAGAAATAAGTGTACTTAGCTTTGTATTAACTCAGTAGTATTGTTATTTGGTAACTGGAAAGACATAATATACAGTATTGTGCAAAAGACTTAGGCAACCCAGCTCCAGATATGTGCCCAAGACATTTGCATAGTACTGTACATATGTATATTGGAAAATAGAATTGACCTTATAAGTCATGCTGCTCTAAATGAGGGATTTAAAACCACATAATAAATAATGACCTAATTTAAATAGATTCAAAAATAGATTTTCCTTCTCATAAATCGTTACGTTCATCATATACCCTTCATGTATAATCATTATTCTGGTGAGTAGAATGTAATTTGGTATAATTTAGATATACAAATTAGGTATTCACAAAACAGATTATTCCCTTAATTTGAAGAAAAGGTTCTTATTTTATACATCAGAGGGATGTTAGAGATGAAATATAAATTATACTAACTGACTGAGTCATCCATTTATATTGGATTTCCTGTAAGACAAATCTCAAAAACTTGCAGAGCATAAGCTTTATATCTTCACACTTAGATTAGGGTAATGTGCTGATAAATAATGCTAATTAACAGCTCATTTATATGGACAAATTGGATCAGTTAATAAACAGAATCACCTTCATGTAGCTTGATGTGCTGCAGATGACTTCATTTCTATAAGGGCCTAACTCTAATATGATGGTTTCTTATGAGGGATTCCACCAGCAAAGGAAACTGCTTAGAACAGGCTGATGTGTTCTGGTATGCATGTGCAGATATACACTGTGTTTCAATACTTTTTGGAGGTGTTCCAATGAACACATACACTCAGTGGCCACTTTATTAGATACACTTGTACACCTGCCCTTAATGTAAATATCTAATCAGCCAATCATGTGGAGCAACTCAATACATAAAAGCACGCAGACATCATCAAGAGGTTCGGTTTTCGTTCAGACCACCCATCAAAATGGGGAAGAATTGTGATCAAAGTGACTTTGATTGTGGAATAATTGTTGGAGCCAGATTAGGTGGTTTGAGTATCTCAGAAACTGCTGATCTCCTGGATTTTCATGTACAACAGTCTGTAGAGCAGGAGTTTTCAAATCTTTTTATGCCATGGAGCCTTACCATTAACAGAGGGGTCCGATGAACCTCTGGTTAAGAACAAGGCGCGAAAAACAAAAAAAAATCGAGTGAGTAGCAGTTCTGTGGGTGAAAGCACCTTGTTTATGAGACTGTTTCAAAGAAGAGACAGTAACCATGCGTTACAATAGTGGTGTTTACTTCTGTCCATAGATGTTGCCTGACCTGCTGAGTTCCTCCAGCATTTTATGTGTTACACTGGATTTCCAGCATCTGCAGAATCTTTTGTCTTATAGAATATGAGGTGTTTTTCCTTCAAGCTGACAATGGACACTTTGCGGAAGTAGAGAGTTTTTTTTCTTAGAAATTTGAATACCTGAGAGTGTAGGTGGGAAGCAGGGATACAGAATGAAGATTGACCTTGGCTGAATTACGAGGCCTAATTCCAATCATTAGTGTGGCAGCTATGAAGCACAAAATGTCTGCCACTGAGCAAGTGAAGGAATTGTCCACTCGGCCTGCAGGCTGTTTTGGCCTTTGTTGGATCAAGACAGACCCATAACTAAACTCCATTTCATCTCCTGATTTTATAAACCCTAATCCCTTCATTTTATAAAGATCTATAAGCGTTGAAGATAAATACTGGAACTCTGAAATAAAACCAGGTCATGCTGGAGACAGTCAGTAGGCCAGGCAGCGCTAATGTTCTGAGTCAATGGCCTTTCATCAAGTCCTGATGTAGAGTAACCTTTCACAACTGATGAAAGGTCATAGACCTGAAACTCCAACTCTATTGCTCTCTCCACAAATATGCCACAAGTTCAAACAATCTCACTTTTGAACTTAAAGAACTTAAAGACGGGAGAAGGCCATACAGTCCTGAGGCAGCACGGTAGTTGAGCGGTTAGTGTGCATTCCAGTTACAGCTCACATTGTAAGATCAGGGTTCGATTGGCACTGCTGTCTACAAGGAGTTTCTCTCCTTATGTTCTTTTCATGACCACGTGGATTTCCTCTGGATGCTCCAGTTGTGTCCCATATTTCAAAGATGCACAGTGAGGGTTAGTGAATTTTATGCAAACTACGTTGGCGCTGAAAGCATGGTGACACTTGCTGAGCACAATTCTCACTGATTTGATTTGACACAAATGACATGTTTTATAGTTTGTTTCAACACACATGTTACAAAAAAGAGCTAATCTTCCCCTTAAAAATTTCTAGCTTCTTTCCCTTCCCTTTCTCGTGCTCATGAAGGAACTTGGCTCAAAATGTTGAATCTTTAATCCTCTCCATAGATGCTGCCTGATCTATTGACTTGCTTCAGCATTTTCTGTGTGTTAATCTTTCTTTTCTGCCTCTTCTTCCCTGGGGAGAGATCATAGCTCATTTGTGGCAAAGATCATGCATCCACTTAATCACATTTCTCCCGTAATTGCCCTTTAACAAAAATTTGACAGTCTCAGATTTAAAGCTGCTAACTTGGCCCAGCATCTGAAGTCAGTTCCAAACTTGTAATGCAATTTTCGACCTAAAATCATGTAAAATTATTTTGTACCTTGGCTTGCATAGATAAGGGAGAAGCACACAGCCTTTTTCCCAGGAAAGGAGAATCAAAAGCTAGACAGCACAGCATAGGTTTAAGTTGGCCTGACAGTGTAAACTCAGCGGCCACTTTGTTAGGTATACCTGTACACCTGCTCATTAGTGGAGTATCCTTTCCTGTGGAAGCAACTCAATGCATAAACACATGCAGACATGGTCGAAAGGTAAATCATAAATGGAAGAAATTCTGCGGATCGTAAACACAAAATACTCCGCAGATGCTGGGGTTTGCTGAGTTCCTCCAGCGTGTTGTGAGTGTTGCAAATTCTGCAGATGCTGGAAGTCCAAAGCAACATACACAAAATACTGGAAAAGATCAGCAGGTCAGACAGCACTCACAGAAATGAACTAACAGTCGAGACCCTTCTTCAGGACTGGAAAGGAAGGGGGAAAGCACCAGAATAAAAAGACATGGGATGGTAGGTAAGGATAAGAGGAACTCTACCTCTGTTAAGGTGGCGGGAGGATGCGAACGTGGAAGTCTGCGAAATGGAGGAGGCACAGGTGAGGGCAGCATCAGTGGTGGAGGAAGGGAAATCCCATTCTTTAAAGAAGGAAGGAGGACATCTCTGATGTCCTGAGAGGAAACAATCATCCTGTGAACAGGTCCGGTGGAGATAAAGGATACAGAGTGTCAAGATAGGTGTGGGAATCGGTAAGTTTGTAGAAGATGTTGGTCGACAATTGTCTCCAGAGATGCAGACAGAGAGATCGAGAAAGGGGAGGGTGGTGTCAGAAACGGACCAAGTGAATCTAAGGGCACAATGAAATTTGGAGGCAAAGTTGATGACATTGACGAACTCAGCATGGATGCAGGAAGCTGTACCAATCCAGTCATCAATGTGGTGGATGAAGAGTTGGGGGGCATTGCCAGGAAAGGTTTGGAACATGGACTAGCGTAGCTGGGGCCCATGCAGGTGCCCATGGCTACCCCTCGAGTCTGGAGGAAGTGGGAGAAGCCGAAGGAGAAATTGTTGAGGATGAAGACCAGTTTTGCCAGACAGAGGAGGGTGGTGGTAGAGAGGAGCTACTTTGTTCTTTTATTGTGAAGAAGCGGAGAGCTTTAAGGCCTTCTTGATGGAGATAAAAGTCTATAAGGACTGGACAACCAATGATGAAAATGAGGCGGTCAGGACCAGGGAATTGACAGTCAGTGAAGAAATCGAGCATGATAAGTGTCGTGGTTGTACATGGGAAGGGACTGAGCCAAAGGGGATAAAATTGAGTTGAGGCATGAGGACATGAGTTCAGTGAGGCAGGAGCAAGCAGAGACAATAGGCCTGACCAGTGGAACCCACCAAGAGATTCAGTTGTTTTTCAGATCAGACATGAGAACGGGGAGAAAATGTGATCAAAGTGATTTTGACCGTGGAATGATTTAATTGCCAGGTGGTGTAGTTTGAGTATCTCATAAACTGCTGGTCCCCTGAGTTTCTCATGCACAGCAGTCTCTAGAGTTTACAGAGAATGGCAGTTCTGTGGGTGGAAATGCCTTGTTTATGAGAGAAGTCAGAGGAGAATAGCTAGAATGGCTCAAGGTGACAGGAAGGCAACAGTAACTCAAATAAACATGCGTTACATCACTGATGTGCAGGAAAGCATCTCTGAAAGCACAACACATCACACCTTAGAGTGGATGGGCTACAACAGCAGAAGACCAAAAACGTACGCTTATTAGATACAGGAGGTATCTAATTATATGGCCACTGAGTGTAGGTAAAATTAGACAACATCACTCTTGAGCATGCAACATCACTGGAGAACTAATGTCAGTATGTGGAGAGACTCACGAGGCTGTAGATGCCAGAGTGTGGAGCAACAAACAATCTGCTGGAGGAACTCCAAGCAACACAAATGGACCTTCTCTTGTTTGCTGGAGGAGCTCAATGGGTTAAGTAGCATCTGCTGGTAGGGTGGGTTGTGGGGGGTTGGTGGTGATGGAAGAAGAACTGTCAACGTTTCAGGTTGAAACTCTGAATGAAGATTGAGATGCAGAGGGGAGACGGCCAGTAAAACGAACAGAGTGGGAGTGGCGAAACAGGAGACAAAGGTGATGGGTGGAAAGGAAATGGGTGAAAGATGACTGCCAAGTTGAGTCAAGGAGGTGAGGAGAAGAAAGGAGGTGGAGCTAGCAGATACAAATTAGCCGACAATTGGCTGACAGCTCTGTCCCCCCCAACTTCAGCCCTTCCAGTTACAATCAGGATGTAATACTTCATGTTGTGGCTAGAAGCAACAAACTGTTTGATGGAGGAACTCAATGAGTCAAGTAGCATATATGGGTGGAAGGGAACTGTCGATGTCTTAGGTCAAACTCTCATCATCTGAGTGCTCCGGTTTCCTCCCACAATCCAAAGGTGTACTAGTTAGTAGGTAAATTGGTCTTTGTAAAATATCTTGCGAGTAGGCTAGGGTTAAGTAGTTGGGTTGCCGGACGGCGCAGTTCGTTGGGCCAGAATTGCCTGTTCCACTCTGTATCTCTAAATAAGTTAATGATAGTAAAAATAAAGTTCAAAGTTTGAAGTAAGTTTATTATCAAAGTACATATATGTCACCACATACAACCCTGTGATTCTTCTTCTGTGGCATACTTAGCAAATCTACAGAACAGTAACTGTAAACAGGATCTGTAAACTGTAAACATCAGGAACTGTAAACAGTAAACAAAATGTGCAAGCATCAATAAATAACGAGTATGAAATAACAAGAGAAAAGAGTCCTTAAATGAGCGTAGTTATCCCTTTTTGTTCAAGAGCCTGACGGTTGAGCAGTAGTAACTGTTCTTGTACCTGGTGGTGTGAGTCCGAAGGCCCCTGTACCTTCTACCTGATGGCAGCAATGAGTAAACAGCGTGGCCTGGGTGGTGAGGATCTTTGATGATGGCTACGGCAACGTTTCATGAAAATGTGCTCAATGGTTGGGAAGGGTTTTCCCCATGATGTACTGGGCTAAATCCACTACCTTTCATAGAATTTTCTGCTCAAAGGCATTAGTGTTCCCATACCAGGCTGTAATGTAGCCAGTCTGCACACTTTCCACCACACATCTATAGAAGTTTGCCAAGGTTTTTGATGACATGCCAAATCTCCGCAGACTCCTGAGGAAATAGAGGTGTTGTCGTGCTTTCTTCACAATTATATTCATATGGTGGGTCCAGGACAGGTCTTCTGAGACAGTGACACCCAGGAATTTAAAGTTACTGACCCTCTCCAACCCTGATCCTGGACCTCTGGTCTCCATCTCCTCAAGTCTACAATCAGTTCCTCCATTATATTGACATTGAGTGAGAGGTTGTTGTTATTACACCACTCAGCCATATTTTCAGTCTTCTTCCTGTATGCTAATTCATCACACCTTTGATACAACCCAGAACAAGGGTGTCATCAGTAAACTTGTAAATGGTGTTGGAGTTGTACCTAGTCACACAGTCAGAGGTGTAAAGCGAGCAGAGCAGCAGGCTAAGTACACATCCCTGCTGTGCTCCTGTGCTGATGGAGATTGTGGAGAAGATGTTTTTGCCAATCTGAAGTGACTTGGGTCGACAAGTTGAGAAATCCCGTATTTAATTGCACAAGGGTGCTGAGGCCCAGATCTTGAAGTTTACTGAGTAGTTTAGAGGGGGTGATGGTGTTAAATACTGAGCTGTAATTGATAAAGAGCATTCTGATGTATCCATCTTTGCTGTCCAGATGTTCCAGGGTTGTGTGAAGAACTAATGAGATAACATCTGATGAGACCCATTGTTTCGGTAGGTGAAATGGAGTGGAGCTAAGACGCCGCTCAGACAGGAACTGATTTGCTTCAATACTAGTCTCTCAAAACAGCACATCACTGTTGCTGTAGGTGCCAATGGGTGATACTCATTTAGAAAAGTTACCATGCACTTCTTGGGCACCAGTACAATTGAAGCCTGCTTGAAGCAGGTGAGCACCTGCCGGAGGGAGAAATTGAAGGTGTCTGTGAATACACCAGCCAGTTGGTTGGCACAAGTTTTCAGTACTCGGCCAGATACTTCATCCAGACTGGATGCTTTCCTTGGATTCACTCTCTTGAAGGCAGCCAATGCGTCATCTTTTGATACTGAGACCAAAGTATCATCGGGAGGCATGGGGTGTGCAATGGTTCCTCCTTGTTCTGGGGATCAAAGTGAGCAGAGAAGGCATTGAACTCATCTAGAAGGAACAAAGAAAGACAATAGATTCGTTGACACAAAGTCAGACAATCAATATATAAAAGGAGGCAAACTGTGCAAGTACAAAAAAGAAATCAATAAAAATAATACTGACAGCATGAGTTGTAGAGTCTTTGAAAGTGAGTCCATAGGTTGTGTTCAGTGATCTGTTCAGCCTTGTGGTGAGGTTGGGAGGAGTGATGGGGGGTGGTTTTCAGCCACAAGTACAATGCTTTGACACCCCACACTTTGATAAAGAAATGGCCAAATTATGTCCAAATATTAAAGGAGGCATTTGGTAGCAAACATTCCACCATTTTCTCAGTGGAAAGCTTGTTTGCATTGGTAACAGATCACTGACTATTACTGATACAAAATGCTGGAGGAACTCAACAGGTCAGGCAACATTTATGGAGAGGAATAAACAGTCAACATTTTGGGGCAAGGCTAGTAGTTTCTTTAAGACTAGTTTATTCCTCTCTAGAGACGCTGCCTGACCTGCTGAGTTGTTGGGCATTGTGTGCGTGTGTGTTACTTTGGATTTTCAGCACCTGCAGAATCTCTTGCGTTCCTGGCTGTTACCAGCAATTTTGGGAACAAAATCAGCTCTATGCCCAAAGAGGGACCATACATAATCTCAGTTTAACTGGAGGATGGAATGCGAGAACTCAAAGCAGAGTGCAGTGTTATGATGCAGCACTGCAGAGCTGAAGTTGCTTCTGAGATAATCAGAAAACTCCTTTCTGATAATCAAGAGATGTAGGCAAATGCAAAAAGCTGCGATGGAGATCTTTGTCGGCGTGGACACATGGTTTTGTTTGGTGTAGGACATTATGTGGGTGTGCCATTCATACCCTAACTCAACTGAATGTTTGAAATTAACCTCAGAAATAGCGGGAGAAACAGAAAGATCTGGTTGTTCTGAGGTAGTCTGACCTGCTGAGAGTTTCCAGCACTTTGTGTTTTTGTTTTAGACCTGTTTGGGCTTATAAGTATGCTTTTCTGACAGAATCATCTAGGGATTGTCACTTTGTCATGGTGGAGAGCCTTGAGAGTTCCTGAGATCCAGAGAGTGATGCTATCTGGCACTTAGCTTCTGGTAGGGTCACCAATGGCGGAGGTCAAGGGCGAGGTTCCAATCAAAGGTGATCCAACCAATAAGTCAATAGTGAAGCTGGCAAATGACGATGACACTTCACAACAGAGCTACTAATCAATAAGCTTCAAAACCTGGGCTCCCTCAAATGGATCCCTGAATTCCTACTCAGGAGACCTCAGTCAGTGCAGATCAGTGATAACATCTCCTCCTTTCTGATAATCATCACAGACTCACCTCAAGGATATGTGCTCAGCCCACTGCTCCACTCTCCTATGGAGGAAAGCTGCAGGAGTGAGGTGTCTCCAACCATCTTGCATTCCGTGCCATTGGACCAGGACCCTGACCCGTCAGGAACCTTGCGAAGGCTGCTCATGTGTTAGCCTCCGCACGCTGAACAAAGTCATGCACAGGCATCCTCCATTAAATGAATCCACTTTAAATATCTCCGATTAAGATTGTAGCGATCAGCAAGTGCAGAAGGGGTCAGGATCATGATGTCAAAAAAACATGGAACCCAGATCAGCTTCTACAGCCACCTGCCCACCAAAGACAACCCCTCAGGAGAACATCATACTCAACAGGAGTGATCACATTCCCATTTTTCCTAGTGATCAGATGGAGTAAAAAAAGTTCACACGCAAAGAGCTAAGATCCTTTTAATAGCAGTGAAGTATGTTGCCCAGTGGCCAAGTTTGCTCACAATGGCACTTACATGTGGTAATACCAGTTGTTTGAAGACTAACTGTATTGACAGACTAATATATTTCAGAGCACACTGATATGGAAATAATGAAGACAATTGAAAGTGGCTTTGTGGACAGGCCAGGTTTCAATAAAGATCTTGAGGAACTGACCAGTCAATGTGCTACCTGTCAGCAGGTCTATGAAGCAATCAAGGCAGTAAATTTCTTCTGCATCTGTTTTCTTTAAGCACTATTCCAGCTGTGAAAAATAGAGGAAGGTATGAAAGGACTTGCAGTTTCCTAGCACCGTTCACAACTACTTGCCATCAAATGATGTTTTGTAATCTAGGAAATGCACTCAGTGGCCATGTTATTACGAACCTCCTACATCTAATAAAGTGGCCGCTGAGTGTATGTTTGTGGTCTTTTGCTGCTGTAACCCATCAAACCTTCAAGGTCTGACATGTTGTTCATTCAGAGATGCTCTTCTGCACACCACTATTATAACATGTGGTTTTTTTGAGTTACTGTCTCTTCCCTGTCAGCTTGAACCAATCTGACCATTCTCCTCCAACCTCTCTCATTAACAAGGTGTTTTCACCCACAGAAGTGCCACTCACGGAATGTCTTTTGTTTTTCACACTATTCGTTGTCAACTTTACTGACTGTTGTGTGTGAAAATCCCAGGAGATCAGTAGCTTCTGAGATACTCAAACTACCCCGTCTGGCACCAACAATTATTCCATGGTCAAAGTTTCATTTCTTCCTCATTCTGATGTTTGTTCTGAACAACAACTGAACCTGTTGACAATATCTGCACGTTTTTGTGCATTGAATTGCTGCCCATGATTGACTGATTAGATATCTGCATGAACAAGCAGGTATACAAGTGTACCCAGTAAAAGTGGCCACTGAATGTAGTTCTGTGGTTATGAAGCAACAAGGCAACCAATCAATGCACAAGAGAGTCCCAGAGGCAATGATGAGATCATGGCCCGATAATCTGTTTTATTGACATTAATAATACATAAATATTATCGGGATTCTGACAGTAATTTACTCTACTTTTCACTGGTGTACTACCATAGGATATTTTACATCAAGTGGAGAGCGAAAATGGGGTGTTGGGCTAATCAGTAAATAAGCAGCTCTAACAATAATAGGATCATAAAACAGACAAAATCTATGTTACTAAGATGAGTCTGATCTTCCCATTGCATCTTTGCTTATCAATAAAGAACTACTGTCATCAGAGACTTCTTGTTTGCTGATGACTGCGCACTCAACGCCAGCACAGAGCAGGAGATGCAGCGTGAAATGGATTGCTTCTCACAAGCCTGCGACAACTGTCTCACTATCAGCACCAAAAAGACCGAAGTTATGTACCAGCCTGCCCCAGGAAAGCCATACCAGGAGCCATGCATCACGGTGAAGGGCCAGAACCTCCAGGCAGTCGACAACTTCACCTACCTGGGCAGCATACTCTCTCGCGCAGTGAACGTAGACACTGAGGTCAACAACAGGATTGCCAAAGCCAGCGCCGCCTTTGGGAGACTCCGTGAGAACGTCTGGGAGCGGAGAGGACTCAGCCTTACCACCAAGCTGAAGGTCTACTGTGCAGTGGTCCTTACCACCCTCCTTTACACCAACGAGACCTGGACTGTCTACAGCAGACACGCCAAACAGCTCAACCACTTTCACCTGAGCTGTCTCCGCAGACTCCTCCACATCAGGTGGCAGGACAAAGTCCCCAACACGGAAATCCTGGAACGAGCTGGGCTCCGCAGCGTCTACACCCTCCTGCTGAAAGCCCAAGCCAGGTGGGCTGGACATGTGGTCAGAATGCCAGACAGCCGATTGCCTAAGCAGCTGCTGTACGGAGAACTGTGTCAGGGCAAGCGCTCAGTTGGGGGGCAGAAGAAACGTTACAAAGACTGCCTGAAAGCGTCCCTCAAAGGCCTGGGTGTCGACATCAACACATGGGAGACGCTTGCCCTCGACCGTCCAGCTTAGTGCAGCAAGATCACCACAGGAGCCCGTGCAGCTGAAGTCAGGCGCATCATCTAGGCGCAACGAAAGCGTGCTGTGCACAAGGCCCGAGCAGATTCCACTGCCACGACAGCACCCACCCACATGTGGGCGAGCCTTCAGGGCCCGGATTGGCCTCATCAGTCACCTCCGGACCCACAGCCACCAATCTTCCATTTGACTTTGAAGCCATGGTCATCTTCGACTACGAAGGACGAACAACAACAACAACAACACTTTACAACATTGGGTCTGTAGACGTGCAGGTCATGAGAAAACTTGGGTATCTTGAGAATGCAGTGAGTGTTTCTTCCTCCACCACTCTTACAGACAATGAGTTCCATTCCTGTTCCATTCCTGTTCCATTCCTGTTCCTGATGACTTTTTCTCATCAGTATCAGAATCAGGTTTATTATCACTGACTTATATGATGTGAAGGTTGTTGTTTTGCAGCTGCAGTACAGTGAAAAAACATAAAACTACTATAAATTACAAGGCAATTTATGAGTAAAGCACAATTGATAAGTACTTGGATGTAAAGGATACTAAAGGCTTTGGTCTAGTTGGGGGTCAATGGTACTAGGCAGAGTAACTATTTGGCATGAACTAGATGGGCTGAAGGGCCTGTTTATGTGCTGAAGTGCTCTATGACTCTATGACTTAATTCTGAGGCTTCTATTTATCAGAGTCGACCATGGATGTTGTGTCCTAGCTGTCCAGATACACAAGCCAGGGCAGTATCTATGACTAACTATGACTCTGTAAAGACAGCAAAAGAAAATTGATAATGAGGTAGTATTCATGGACTGTTCAGAAATATGATGGAGGGGAAGAAGCTGTTTCTGAATTGCTGAGTATAGGTCTTCAGACTCCTGTACCTTCTCCCTGCTGGTAGTGACAAGAAGACAGCATTTCTTGGATGGTGAGGCTTCTCAGTAATGGATGCCACCTTCTTGAGGCACCACCTTTTGGAGTAGTCCTCGATGGTAGGGGACGTTGTGACCATGATAAAATTGGCTGAGTCTACAACTGTCTGCAGACTCTTGCAATCCTGTGTGTTGAAGTCTCCATACCAGTCAGAATGCTCCCCTCTGTACATGTATAGAAATTTGTAAGAATCCTTTGTGACTTACCAAATCTCTTCAAACTCCTAACAAGGTAAAACCGTTGGTGTGCCTCCTTCATAATTGCATCAACATCTTGGGCCCAGACTAGAGGTCGATAGTAAAGAACCCAAAGCCACTCAGCTTTCCACTGCTGACCCCTCCATCAGCACTGGTGTGTGTTCTCCTGACTTGTTATTCCTGAAGTCCACCATCAATTCCTTGGTCTTACTGATGTTGAGTGCAAAGTTGTTGTTGTGGAACCTCTCAACCAGCTGATCTATCTCACAGGTGTATACCTCCTTGTCACCATCTGAGATCTTACCAAAAACGGTATTGTCACCTCCAAATTTATTTAGGCTGTGCTTAGCCATATATTCATTAGTGCTGAGAGAGTGGAGCAGTGGGCTAAGCACATATCCTTGAGGTGTGTCTGTTATCTCAGATCTGTACTGACTGTATACTCCTGATGAAGAATTCAAGCATCCAGATGAGAGGGCTCATTGATTAGTACGGAGGGGATGATGGTATGGAATGCTAATCTGTAACTGATAAACAGCAGCCTGACATATGTTTTGGTATTGTCTTGGTGCTCCAAAGTGAGTTTGTGTCTACTGTAGCCTTATTGTTCTGTAGTTGCAGCAGAACTGTGTCTCTCTTTCTTCAGAAGGCCAAGAAGATTTTGCACGTTCATGAGTTTTATCAATTTTTACAGATGCATCATGGAAGACTGCTTGGTACGGCAATTTCTCTGCCTGACGTTACAGGAAATGGCAGTGTCATGGTTCATGAAGTCCGCATTCCGGTTCATGGTCCGGTCCATCGATCCTTTTTCGGGGTTTTCCTATTTGCTCCCTTGTTCTGTTAGGTGCCTTAATTGAGGCACCTGATTCTCATTTCGGTCTGGCACATAATTACCTCTGCAAACCAGGACTGTTTGCTGGTCAAGCCAGGAAGTGTCATGTGTTGGTTAATACTAATTATGGTGATTCTTTTACAATGGAATGCAAGGAGCTTACTGGCCAATAGCCAGGAATTCAAGCACTTTATTAAAGAAATGGTTGTAAAACCGGATGTAGTGTGTATTCAGGAAACTTGGTTGAAACCAACTTTAGACTTTGTGGTATATGGGTATAAAATGATAAGGAAAGATAGAAATCTAGGGGGAGGAGGGGGTTGTGCTATGTTAATCAAGCAAGGTATACCATATAGGGTACTGGAAAAAGGAGATGATCAGGAATACATAGTGGTGGAAGTGTGGGAGAGAGGGGAGGGAGTGGTTATAATTAACTACTACAATCCATGTAAAAGGTTGGATTTGGACAGCCTATTAAAGATACAAGGACAAAACAGACATAAAGTAGTGTGGTGTGCAGATTTCAATGCTCATAGCACAATATGGGGGGATCAGATTACAGATCCAAATGGAAAGCTAATTGAAGATTTGATGGAAGAAAGGGATTTGGTGTGTATGAATGATGGTAGAGGCACAAGGATAGACATAACAACAGGAACTGAGTCAGTGTTAGATATTACGTTAGTGTCTAATACCTTGGCTGGCATTAGTAACTGGGGAGTTTGGACTGCTTCAACAGTAGGCAGTGATCACTACCCAGTTTTGTGTTCAGTGGGTGAAAGAGTTGAAGTAAGACCAGGTGGCGGAACCCCAAAGTGGGTGTTTGGAAAAGCTGATTGGGGTAAGTTCCAGAAGTTGAGTGAAGAAGGGTTGACAAAGATTGATATTTCTGGAAATGTAGATGAATTAAACAGTCAGGTGACTTCAGCAATTATCATGGCAGCAGAAGGATCTATACCTAGGAGTAAAAATAGGATGAATAGAAAACTGGTACCATGGTGGACAGAGGAATGTTGTCAGGCTGTAAAAAACAGAAATAGAGCATTCAGGCTAGTTAAAAGAACCCATAATATGCAGCATTTGGTTCAATATAAGAAAGCACAGGCAGTGGTGAGAAGAACTATATGTCAAGCTGAAAGGGCAAGGTGGAGGAGTTTTTGCGACAAGGTAGGAAGAACCACACCTGTGGGAGAGATATGGGGAATGATTAAGAGGATGGGAGGAGATAGAAGGGAATGGGAATATCCAGTAATGATATCTGAGGAGGAAACTGCAGTGTCCAGTAGGGATAAGGCTGAGGTCATGGCCAAGTCATTTGTACTGATACACAGTTCAGAAAATTTGTCTGAAGAAGGGAGAAGAAGAAGGGAAAGAATAATGAGCCAACATCCAGATGTGTTAAGCAGGAGGGAAGGAACAGATGATATAATTGATGATCCATTTACATTAGCAGAAATGGTGAGAGCAATAAAGAGATTGAGACCAACCTCCCCAGGGAAAGATCTGATATGCTCTGTGATGCTAAAAAGTCTAGGAGAAGGAGAGCTCTTGAAGTTGCTGCATTTTTATAACAGAGTGTGGGAGGAGGGAAGATTACCAAGTGCATGGAAAGAAGCAGTAGTAATTCCAATAAGGAAGCCTGGCAAGGATCTGTCAAAACCCACTAGCTACAGACCAATTGCATTAACATCAAGTATATGTAAGATAATGGAAAGGATGATAACAGAAAGGTTATCATATGAGCTTGAGAAAAGGGGAATGCTGGCAAATTATCAGAGTGGTTTTAGAAAGGGAAGGAATTCCATGGACTCAGTGATTATGTTAGAGACTGAAATAAGGAAGGCCCAGGCAAATAGAGAGTCAGTAGTGGCACTGTTCTTTGACATTGAAAAAGCCTATGATATGATGTGGAAGGAAGGATTATTAATTAAACTGCACAAGATGGGGGTTGGTGGGAGAGTTTTTAATTGGATTAAAGATTTTTTGTTCGGTAGAAAAATTCAAGTTCGGATTGGATCAGAATTATCAAAACAGTACATAGTGGAAAATGGCACACCTCAAGGTAGTGTGATTAGCCCGTTACTTTTCATCATTATGATTAATGATGTCTTCACAAAGGTACCAGTGGATATAGGTAGGTCACTGTTTGCGGATGATGGGGCCTTGTGGAAAAGAGGCAGGAACATGGACCATATAATCAGGAAACTACAAGAAGCAATTGATGAAGTGGTGGAGTGGGGTTATGATTGGGGATGTAGATTTTCAGTAGACAAAACTCAAACTGTATTTTTTACCAGGAAAAGAGTTGAGGTAGGGAAGAAGTTAAGGATGTATGGGGTTGAATTAGAAAGGGTTGCATCATTTAAATTTCTGGGAGTTATATTTGATTCACGATTAACATGGGCAGACCATATCAGGAAAGTTGAGGAGAAATGTAAAAAAGTAATAAATGTGATCAGATGTTTGACTGGTAGGGAATGGGGAGCAAATTGTTCAGCTTTGAAGAGAATGTATGTGGCTTTAGTAAGATCTGTATTGGATTATGGAAATATAGTATATGGATCAGCAGCTAGGTCTCTTATAAGGAAACTGGATGTGATTCAGGCTCAGGCCTTGAGAGTGTGCAGTGGGGCTTTTAAAACGTCACCAGTGTCAGCCCTACAGGTAGAAATGGGAATAATGCCTTTGGAACTAAGAAGGATGCAACTGATGGCAAACTACTGGGCTAACTTGCAGGGGCACAATGATTCTCACCCTACTAAAGGAGTGTTGCGGGAGTGCTGGGAAAATGGGAGGTTTCAGAGGGATACCTTTAGTCGGGTAGGGAATGATATCACGAAAGAATGTGGAATATTTGATCTGAGGATAAGTCCTTCAGTAGTTTATCCAGTTGTAGCTCCATGGAAGCTTGTATGGCCTGACATAGACTGGCATTTGTTAGAGGTAAAAAGGAAAGAAAGATATAAAACAGATTTGGTAAATGCATTTAACTGTCATGTGATGGAAAAGTATAGTGATTATACTCACATTTATATGGATGGTGCGAAGGAACCTGAAACAGGAGTGACAGGGTTTGGGGTGGTAATACCAGTAAAAGAAATTGGAATCAGCAGAAGAACATCTAATAAGTTAGGGGTGTTTACAGTGGAGATGCTGGCAGTGTTGGTTACATTGCAATGGGTGCAGAAAGCCAGACAAGCCAAAGCATTGATATGTTCAGATTCATCCTCAGTTCTAGCAAGTTTAAGGTCTTTTCACACAAACAGTTGGCAAGATGTACTTTATGAAGTCCTTCAGTTAGTTACAAGAATTGCAAATCAGGGAGGTCAGGTAAAATTTCTATGGGTTCCAGCACATGTAGGGGTGAAGGGGAATGAGAGGGTGGATAAGTTGGCAAAGAGGGCGTTAAAGAAAGAAAATGTGGAAATGCACATTAGTATCAGTAAAGCAGAGGTTAAGTGTGTAATCTGGGAAAAAGTCAACCGAATGTGGCAAGAAAGATGGGACAGGAAGGGGAAAGGGAGGCATTTATATCAAATACAAAAGAGTGTTGCAGTTACTAGGGTAGGTGATGGAAACAGAAGAGAGGAAAGTGTGTGGACTAGGTTAAGGCTGGGGCATTGTGCGTTAAACAAAACATTGAAAATGATAAGGAAACACCAGACAGGATTGTGTGAGGAATGTCAGGAAGAGGAGTCAGTAGAACATGTAGTTTTATGTTGCAGGAAGTATGGGATACAGAGAGAGATGATGAGAAATAAATTAAGGGAGTTGGGGATGCAGGAATTCACATTAAAAAGGTTGCTGGGCATGGGTGAGAGAGCACAAGTCCGGGTATTTTTAGCGTTTTTAAGGGGTACAGGGGCTTTTTTTTATAGAATATGACGAATAAACAGGAATAGGAATCTAGGATGGTCAAAGATGGGAGGGTGATGTGTGTGTGTGTGTGTGTGTGTGTGTGTGTGTGTGTGTGTGTGTATGTGTGTGTGTGTGTGTGTGTGTGTGTGTGTGTATTTAGAATGTATGCCCAGTGCACATTCTGGAGCAGAGGGTGGCGATAATGCACCATTAAGCTGGATGCCAACCGCTGTAAAACAAGATACAGACAGACAGACTGTTTGCTGGACTGCTCCCTTCCTTCTGAACCTTTGCCTCGTCAGTATCCCTGTCAAGTTCAACTGCTGGAGTGAGACTGGAGCCTTGCCATGTCAAGATAAGGAACTATCTATTGTTGAGTTTGGAACTGTCTATTTGTGTCTCTGTGTTTAGTGTCTGTGTCCTGTTCCCAAGGAGGAGTCCTGACTGTGTAGAGCCCCAGCCTTAAGTCCTGTCCCCAAGGAGGGGTCCTGGCTCTGTGTTCTGTGTTCCAAGTTCCAGACATCGTGTTCTTGTCCTGTCCATGTTCCTCGCCCAGCCCAGTGCTGGAGGTTCCCTTGTCCTGTGCTGGATCGTCCCATCCGAATACTTGGCAGTTTACCTCAGCTGGTATCCTCGGCAGTCATCCTGGCCCTGTGTCCAAGAAAGGGTCCTGGCCCTGCACTCCAAGGAGGAGTCCTAGGCCCGTATCCAAGGGTCTAACCGAGCTGAGTTCAAGAGCTGAACTTAGCCTAGTCCAAGAGCCAAGTCCTGTGCTGGAGTTTCCTCGTCCTGTCCAAGCCACGTCCAAGAACTTCATCCTGTCTAAGTCAAGGCTTTGTGTTCTTATCCTGTCCATGTGCCTCATCCTCTGCAGGAGTTCCATGCCCAGTCCTGTAGCCACGTCCTGTCCTTGCCAAGACCCAGGTTCCAAGTCCCAACCATCACCCAGGTTCCAGGTCCTTGTCCAGACTCTAGTTATGAGTTCCTAGCCCAGGCTCCTTGTTCCCCGTTCCACGTCCAGGTCCCGTGCTTCTAGCCCAAGTCCTAGCCCAGGCCCTGAATCCTAGTCCCATCCAGGGCCTGTGTCAATGTCCAGAGTTGTTTCTTCCTGACTCCCCTTGCTTTCTTGCCAAACATAGTCCTGTTCCTAGTACTTCAGTGTCTGTGTCTTGCATTTGAGTCCACTCCCAACGCCCCCTTGTAACAGGCAGAGATTTGAACACAGCCTGGTCTATCACACTTCCCTTCTACTGACTCTGTCTACACTTCCCACTCCCTTGGGAAAACAGTCAAAATAATCAATCTCCTCTCCTACCTAAGACATTCTCTCTTATGTCTCTCTCATATAAAAGCTTCGAGCAGGGGTTGCCAACCTGGAATCCACAGATTCCTCGGTTAATGGTAGGGGTCCACGGCATAAAAAGGATTGGGAGCCCCTAGCTTAGATAATGAACTCTCAGGCTCAAGAACAGCTTCCATCCCACTGTTATCAGTCCCTATAATGGATCTCTCATACACAAAATGATAAACTCTTGATTTCTATACAGCTATATTCTGCATTCTCTTTTCCTTTTTACTGCCTCCGTGTACTTACGAATGGAATAATCTTGAAGGTATGCAAACCAAAGCTTCTCACTATGTCTTGGTATGTGTGACAATAATGAATCAATACCAATATCCATAACAATTGCATTAATGTTGACCCTTCTGCTGAGGAATTTAATCCAAAGGCTATAAATCCATAAGATCATAAGACATTGGAGCAGAATTAGGCTCATTTACTAAATACTAAGACCTACGTCCTAACCATATACTCCATCTTGGTCACACATTCAGTGCCCCTTCCTTAATATGCTGTAGCTTCAGCCAATATTGATGTGTTTGAGTCTCAGGTGTAAGAATCGAACTCCTCACTGAAGGTTGAAATTAGGTTGCAACAGTAAGCCAAAGTTTGAGATGCCAGAAATGAAAGCAGTACATGAAGGTCAGCATCAGTCTTGCATCTGACCTCAGCTGAATATCCCACCGAGTTATCCATGTGCCAATCCAGATGAAGGGTCTTGGCCCGAAACACCGACTGTTTATTCCTCCCCAATAGATGCTGCCTGACCTGCTGAGCTCCTCCAGCACGTTGTGTATTGCTCTAGATTTCCAGCATCTGCAGTATCTCTTGTGTCTAAAGTTACCCAAATTCATGTGTAACTCAGATGGAAGGGTGAAGCTAGTTGGATCATTGTCTATGAGATTAAGAATGATGGGGTCAGACTTACTTCTTCAGGGTAAGTGGAGAGATATGTGTTTCTGTGTGTATGCTTGTGCATGCATATGCATGAGTATAAATATGTATGTGTCTAAGTATGTGTTTGTGTAAGAGCATATGTATGTATAATTGTATGTGTAAGAGTGTGTGTATGTGTGTTTGAAAGTATTTATGTTTATAAGTGTATGCATATGTGTGTATAAAAATGTGCCATTGTGTGTGTGTGTGTGTGTGTGCATTTATCCAAATGACTATTCAATACCTTTACATGAGATGCAGAGAGGGTTACAATAACCAGCAGAACACAGGAGAACAGAGAACTGTTGTTTCCTTTGACAGGTGACAGAAGACTGACCAGGGTAAAGTGATGCACCAGTGCTTTGCTGATCCCGGGAGACCAGGCAGTCAGTTTGTAGAGACGTTGTCGATCAAAGCTCTGCACTTTGCTTCAGTGCCCTTGCCCGGGAAGTGGAAAACGCAATCAGCCAGCATCCCCACTGCTGATGGAGCGCATGTCCGTGCCAGGTGAGGAGAAGCACAGACTCAGACATGGAGGATATGGTTGACTGCACGTCTGACGTCTCAGCACTTCAGGCATGAGCAATGGCCACTTGGGTGAATCACAGCAAGACTGATGGAGCTTGTGGAACCAAAGGCAGTGAAAGGTAAGAATGGATTTAAATAAATAAAATTCTGCCCTGACATTGCACAAATCATGTATTTTCTATCTCAGACAACCCTCTCCATAAATGCCAAGGGTGCTGCTTTGAATCATGCACAGTGATGCTGAAGGCAGGCTGCTTTCCACAGTCTCACCCTATTACTGTCATTTTTGTCTAGCCAACTTTCAGCTGTTTCATGGAGAGCTGTGAAATTCGGCAGTTTTAACCGCAACACAATGTAGTTTTTTACTATTCAATAGCTCGGATGAGATGCACCCTGTGTAAGCCTGCATACTCACCTCTCTGCGGGCATTTGAGTGGCCTTCCCTCCCTTCAAGAATCCTGCACGGAAGCATCAAGGAATATGCCGGTAGATTAATGTAAGCAAGAATTCCCAATAAACTGGAAAAAATAAAGCTAGTTCTTCTATCTCAAATTTTTAAAAAGTAGCCTTTTATTTACCTTTTAATGGGACCACAAAATTTCTGCTGAGAAAATGAACAAAACCAGAGGAGGTTAGGGATGTCATGTTAACGTGTGACATCTGTTCGCTTACTGGGAAATGGCAGTGATCATGAATTGCATTTTAAATGTGGTAAACAAGCTAAAGTTAAATTTAATTTATGGCATCATAGAGAGCTACAGCACAGAAACAGACCCTTCAGCCCATCTAGTCCATACTGAATTGTTAGGCCCTGGGGATTTTGCCTCAAAACAGCAATCTCTGTAATCTAGTACTTTGCCTCAGTTCTATAGACTCAGTATCCATCTTCTGAGTAAATACAGATACAAAAAAAAACTATTCAAGATCTTGCCCATCTTTTTCAACCCCGTATATAGTCACAGTCATACTTTATTGATCCTGGGGGAAATTGGTTTTCATTACAGTTGCACCATAAATAATAAATAGTAATACAACCATAAATAGTTAAATAATAATATGTAAATTTTGCCAGTAAATTATGAAATAAGTCCAGGACCAGCCTATCGGCTCAGGGTGTCTGACCCTCCAAGGGAGGAGTTGTAAAGTTTGATGGCCACAGGCAGGAATGACTTCCTATGATGCTCTGTGCTGCATCTCGGTGGAATGAGCCTCTGGCTGAATGTACTCCTGTGCCCAACCAGTCCATTATGTAGTGGATGGGAGACATTGACCAAGATGGCATGCAACTTAGACAGCATCCTCTTTTCAGACACCACCATGAGAGAGTCCAGTTCCATCCTCACAACATCACTGGCCTTACAAATGAGTTTGTTGATTCTGTTGGTGTCTGTAACCCTCAGCCTGCTGCCCCAGCACACAACAGCAAACATGATAGCACTGGCCACCTCAGACTCGTAGAACATCCCCAGCATCGTCGGGCAGATGTTAAAGGACCTCAGTCTCCTCAGGAAATAGAGATGGCTCTGACCCTTCTTGTAGACAGCCTCAGTGTTCTTTGACCCATCCAGTTTATTGTGAATTCGTTTCAGGAATAGATGACCATGCTGATCATTAAGTGGACCAATTTTGTCCCTGTCTATACTTTATTTAAATATTTATTTTGAGATTCAGCATGGGGTAGGACCTTCTGGCATTTCAAGCCACACGGCACAGCAATCCCCTGATTTAACCCTAACCTAATCACAGGACAATTCACAATGACCGATTAACCTACCAACCGGTTGAGTCGGTAGTGAAGAAGGCGAATGCAATGTTGGCATTCATTTCTAGAGGAATAGAGTATAGGAGCAGGGATGTGATGTTGAGGCTCTATAAGGCGCTGGTGAGACCTCACTTGGAGTACTGTGGGCAGTTTTGGTCTCCTTATTTTAAGAAAGGATGTGCTGACGTTGGAGAGGGTACAGAGAAGATTCACTAGAATGATTCAGGGAATGAGAGGGTTAACATATGAGGAACGTTTGTCCGCTCTTGGACTGTATTCCTTGGAGTTTAGGAAAATGAGGGGAGACCTCATAGAAACATTTCGAATGTTGAAAGGCATGGACAGAGTGGATGTGGCAAAGTTGTTTCCCATGATGGGGGAGTCTAGTACGAGAGGGCATGACTTAAGGATTGAAGGGCACCCATTCAGAACAGAAATGCGAAGAAATTTTTTTAGTCAGAGGGTGGTGAATCTATGGAATTTGTTGCCACGGGCAGCAGTGGAGGCCAAGTCATTGGGTGTATTTAAGGCAGAGATTGATAGGTATCTGAGTAGCCAGGGCATCAAAGGTTATGGTGAGAAGGTGGGGGAGTGGGACTAAATGGGAGAATGGATCAGCTCATGATAAAATGGCAGAGCAGACTCGATGGGCCGAATGGTCGACTTCTGCTCCTTTGTCTTATGGTCTTACGGTCTTTGGTCTGTGGGAGGAAACCAGAGCACCCAGAGAAAACCTATGCATTCCATGAGAGGACATACAAACTCCTAAGAGAGGATGCCTGGAATGAACTTCGAACTCTGATGCCTCAAGCTGTAATATCATTGCATTAGCCAGTACATTACAGTGGTGGCCCATGTTCTTAATTTACTTGTAGAAGCCCTTGGGATTTTCCTTCACCTTTTTTACCTTCTTTTAGCCCGCTTGATTTTCCCCCTTAAGTTTTCTTTTGCATTTCTTATACTCCTCGGTTTTGTCTTCAACTTTTTCATAGAAGTTAGAACATGGTCCCTCAATACCAGCTCCAAAACAAAGAAAGCCCAGCAGCATCTCTGCTTTCTGTGAAGGCTGAGAAAAGTCCATCTCCCACCCTCCATCCTCACCACATTCTACAGAGGATGTATTGAGAGCATCCTGAGCAGCTGCATGACGGCCTGGTTCAGGAACTGCACTGTCTCAGATCGCAAGACCCTGTAGCGGATAGTGAGGTCAGCTGAGAAAATCATCGGGGTCTCTCTTCCCGCTATTACAGACATTTACACCACACGCTGCACCCGCAAAGCTAACAGTATTATGAAGGACCCCACACACCCCTCACACAAACTCTTCTCCCTCCTGCCATCTGGCAGAAGGTACCAAAGCATTCGGGCTCTCACAACCAGACTGTGCAACAGTTTCTTCCCCCAAGCCATCAGACTTCTCAATACTCAGAGTCTAGACTGACATCTACATCATTTATTATTATATTGTAATTTGTCCTCTACTGTGCCTATTGTCTTGTTTATTAATTACTGTACTGCCCTGCACTGTTTTGTGCACTTTATGTAGTCCTATGCAGGTCTGTAGTCTAGTGCAGTTTTTATGTTGCTTTAGGTAGTCTAGTGTAGCCTTGTGTTGTCTCATATAGTCTAGTGTAGTTTTGTGTTGTTTCATGTAGCACCAGGGTCCTGGAGGAA